>NC_135448.1:19244905-19517405 GCF_051991255.1 Vanacampus margaritifer | reverse complement strand
ACCCGACTCTGAGGCCGATGAAGAAGGTGAGCGACGGGGCGCGCTGTCGACGCGGGCTCGCCCAGGAACTCAAAGCCGCTTGTTTACGCCGCAGACGAGGACGGCGAGGATGGGGCGGGGCCGACGGGCGACTACGACGACGAGGACGACGAGGACGACGAGGAAGATGGCTCGGAGGGAGGAGAGGTGGGGCTGAGCGTTCGTGGGAAGAGGGCCACGCATCAGGTGGGCAACGCTGGCGTCGGGCTCGTGCCCCGCTCGGACGCCCCCCCAGCATGCACCTGTGCTCAGGCGGCAGAGAAGGCCACTCGCAGGCTGCTCCTTAGCTAGCCTATCCATAGCATGAACCATGAATGAAATGCAATCGGTCACTCATTCCCTACCCACAAATTACTTTACTTTTTTTAGTGGACTTGAATTGAACTTTCGAGGTCCCTGACGTACAAATCTGAATCTTTAGGTCCAGGTCCCAAAAACAAAAACCCTGCCGCAATTTGGCTAGCTAGCATCAGGGGCCAAACTGTGGCAGGGTTTTTACTTTCTGGACCGGGATTTGCCACCTCTGCTTGGGAACGAGTTAATGAATCTGACCGCAGCCTTAGTAGGACTTTTGAGTAAAGCCCGCCCCCTGGTGCCTCTGCACCAATCAGGCTCCTACAGCTCAAACGCGATTGGTTCCAGGAGGAAGTCTTCTCTGCCGCCTCAGACCTTTGACCCCTCAGCTCAACTACAGCAAATCAAAAGTCCTGAATGAAAAAAAAAAAAGTGTCCATCGTCAAAGTAGCAATTTCAAATTCGTCGAGCAGCTAAGTGTTCCTTGTAAAAATAAAAGGGGGGGGGGATTCCCCAATGCATTGATCGCAAAAAATCAAAGTATTTGTTGTCTAGCATTAATCATAAACGTATAGCTCATGAAAGTAATGAGGAATTGCAGTCATACTGTCGCATTGTAGCGCCAACTTCTGGCGAGGAGGACTTACTACATCAGATGATTTTTATTTTTTTATTTTTTTGCCTTTTTAAGACCGATAAGAAATTTGGTATGCGGACTCGCCCATCCCCACTTAATTGCTAAGTTGGTAACTGGAATGAGCTCTGGTGGTCGTCATGGTCACGCTGACGTTGACTCCTCCATAATGTGTGCGTGTGCGTGCCTTAACTTTTGCGCGCTTGTGCTCAGGAGGAGGAAGATGACGACGACGAGGATGACTATGGTGAAGAGGAGGAAGAGGAAGGTGAGTGCCGCGTAGGGGCCTTTAGCAAGCCAATCGATCAATAACCTTGCAAAGCAATCACGCTGCCTGTCGTCGCGCAGACGAGCGAGCGGACGCTCAGGGACAGAAGAGGAAGAGAGACGTGGAGGACGACGGCGAGGATGACGAAGATGACGAGGACGACTAGCCGTGCTGTCGTCGCGTGTGCGTGCGTGCCTGCGTGTCCCGTCCTACGCTAGACGTCGTCTCCTCTAGCCCCGCCCACCTCCGTCAAATAGGGTTGCAATGGTTTTGGGGGGACATTTCCATGGGGAAATAATCCAAATAGGAAACTTTTCATGGGAATTGAGTTGATTCATAGGTTTATTTTTTTTTAATAACTTAACCAGCGGCCAATCTTAAAAATCTAAAAGCACTCGTAAGGTATCGTGAACATATTGTCAAAGTCACCAAATTTGACGAGAGAAGTGGTCTGTTTTTGTGGCTGCTCAGGCCAAAGCAGTTGTGGTTTTACTTTGGAGCCATCTTGTGGCATTTATAGGCAATTGCAAACCTTTTTAGGATGGCCGTCAATTAACGGTAGATTTTTGATCATCGCTGATAGACTCAACCAAAAAAAAAAAAAAACTTTGACAAGCAGTTGATGAACCACTAATATGCGGGGCCCACTTTGTCATTATTACTAATTGTGTCATTTATAATTGTTTCTACAAAATGGAACCCAAGAATGTTCATGGAAAATGACCAAAAAAAATTAATGAACTGTTCAGATTATCTGATTTCTATCCAATGTTTTATCCACAACGTTTTTCATTTTTACAAAATTTGCAGAGAAATTCTTATAATTTCATGTCAACAAAAATGTGCAATTCCACAAAATGTGTGCACATTTTTACAAAATTTTCATGGAAAATTATAAAAAATTTGGCTAGCCCTGAAAATGTATGGAATATTTTCAAGAACATTATCAGATTATTGATGATCTAATTTTGATCTAATTCATATTTCCACAAAATGTTGACAAAAATAGCTTCACTTTTCTCCAAGACTAGCAAAACAGTACTTGAAGCGCCTCAACTGGCTCGAATTCAAAGGCCCCAAGATGCCACAGGGTTCGAATCATGAAAACAACAAATAAGTCCGCTTTTAAGCAAATAATGGATAAAAATACAAAATTGCTGAGTCAGTGAATTACGAATGCCACGCCGCAAATAGGAAGTTCCCTGTTGGAGCAAACCCTCAATTGTGCATTATTTTTTTAAGATTTTTTTGTTTGTAATGAATGGTGTTAATTCCCATGTCAAGTTTCCATCTTTGCAACTTGGCCTCATTTTGCAACCCTACTTCCCGTTTGTCCGCAACGCAGCTAAACTCCACAGGCGGCCGCCACACACAAGATGGCGGCCACATTGGCTTTGGGATCCTTTTGGACTTCGAGTCATCCAACCAATCAGGACTCTTCATCGATCCTTGCTTTTGTTCATTCGTGATGACATTGCCAATTTTTAAAGGACACACAAAAAAAGACAGGAAGACTTTTTGAGCACAAAAAGTCATCTGATGTTGGAGGACTTTAATTTTTTTTTTTCTTCAACACAAACCAAAGTAGGCGCACTTGGAGCGCCCCCTTCAGGACTCTTTGTGTTTGTGGATCAGGATCTTCCTCCTCCGTTTTAGCCCAATGATCACATGACTCTCCTGCCCCGCCCACTTTTTAGAAATATGCAGACCACCATATGCTCCACCTCCTCCTCTTATACTTATTATTCTTCCTTGTGTGTGTGTGTGTGTTTTATTGTAGCTTTTTACACACTCGGTGACTTTTTTTGGATTTTTCTTTCTTTCTTTTCAGTCAAGTGATGTGAAGTATTCCAATAAAGTTGAGTCCAGTCGCTGTAGAGTATTGTGGGATAAGGGAAGACAACATTTTTAAAAGAATTGACAAGAAGCAATATTTATAGATTTCTACAAAGATATGGTTGCTTTATTGTGGTTGCTGGAGTAATTTAGTTCTTAATTTGTCGGGAAGCGGCGGAAGCTCAACGGCTGTTTCTGTCACTGACATCAAAATAAATGTGTGTGTGTGTGAGAGAGTTTGTGTGTGTGTTTGCCGCTTTAAACATTTATTAAAAAATTATAAAATATTTGTGTACATACATTTTTATGCTCTTCAGGTCTGATAGAAAATGGAAATAAAGTCTTTTAGTGGAGTTTTGATGTGGCTTTACTGTGTTCAGCAGATGCTAATGTTGGTGTTAGCATGTGAGTGGTTTCCTCTGGGAGGCGCTCATAAGCGAATGACGTCATAGGCTGACGTTGATTTGTGCCAAAAAAGAATCAAGAGCCACTTTGGCTTACGAACTTGGCGTCGGAACTCGTGTTCCCACAAAATCGTGCCTCACTAGCGCCCCATGAGGATCAGTCTGCCATTACATCACAAATGGCCATCAGCATTTCGCGCCGGTATTAATATTCAGAGGCTGCAAACCTCCATTTCTGATTATGTGATGAAGAACCAACGGCTTGCTTCCGACCCAGCCAATCAGCGAGGAGAACTTGACGTCACAGTGCAGCCTTTGGCCAATCAGCAGATGCGCAGCACTTCCTTGTTTTTCAAAGCCGTTTCGCTTGACATTTCTCAAATGTTTATGGGAAGTGGACAACGCTCGCATATTTGATGCCTGAACAGTTACAAGTGATGACGTAAGTGTCGTTTGCGTTGGCGTCATTCAAATGGACCAAAACAGAAGCTACAACCGATCTCTCTTTGCTGTACGTTTCTATTCATTACTCACACATTTGATTTCCTTCGCCCTTTTCTTGCATGCACTTTACGTTTATTTAGCCTTGGTCAGAGTCCGTTCACTGCCTGCTGCACTGGAAACAAATACAGAAAAAAAGAAAAAGCTTCGACACGCATTTTGGTTTGTATATGCTCATGTTAGCAAATCGTGCTGACACACTAAAAACAAAAAGTTCGGCATCACATTGCCACGTGGTAAGTTTTACGTTTAAATGTAATAATTTTCACACTACGACAGTTTAAAAATATATATATATAAATCATAGAATTATGTAGCCGTAGAGTAGCGCATGTACCAAAATAAATAAATAAATATACATAAATAAAATACTGTACACCCCCGATTCAAGTGCAGTACACATATGGTCCAGCAGATGGCGTCCTCGTCTTTCTGCAGTATCACACCAACAAAATTGTACATACTGTACTGTACATTTATCATTTAAATTGCTTTTTGTTGTTAGCTAGTCAATGACGTCACCCTCTCTATAACTGAGGAGGAAGAGGAGCACATGGGCAGCGTTGCTGGGATATCATCATCATTATCGGCAGCAGGATCATAATGATGATGATTATTATTATTATCGCGTATGTGTGCGCGCATGTGTTTTTATTTAAATATTTACTGTCCTAAAATTAAGCTTTTGGTTCCTATGTTATTTTCATGACCATAACACACCCACCCACGCCTACACACACACACACACACACACACACGGTTGTGCTGATGACATCAGAGTGAGCTCACAGCTGTGTTACGATGATGTCACACTGTGTTGACAAACGGGAAATATTTTTAGCTCTGTTGCTAGCCGGCTAACAAGCGGAAATAAAAGAGGGGAAAAAAAGAAGTTGACGGCGGTAACACGCTGCCGGGCTTTGACTCACAATAAACACACACACACACACACACACACACACTTCCATGTTCCAGGTCAGTGTTCCAGCTTGTGTGTGCGTGTGCATAAATAAAAGATGCAAGTGATGATGATGATGACACACAAGCGTAAATAATTGAAACTTTTGTGAGTGTTTTGATGTCACTGAATCATCTCGTTAGCACGCATGCTAACGCTAACACAGTGAAAGATGTTCTTTTTTCTCTCTCTCTCCCAAGCCATCATTTGAAACCCTAAACTGGTCTTGAAACCCAAATTTAAATCTAATCTTTATTTAATGCCCTCATTTGAAACGCTAACCCGGTCTTGAAACCGTAACGTGGTCTTGAAACACTAATTAGAAACCCTAAAAAGGTTTTCACACTCATTTAACACCCTCATCCTTACTTAGCAACTTGCTAACCTTCATGTAAAAACCTGACCATGTCCAGAAAGGCAAATTTGAAATCCTAAAATTGTCGTCACATTGTCATTTCAAGCGCTAATCCTTATTTGAAATCGTCCTTTGAAACTCTAATCCTGTCTTGATAGCCAAAAATGGACTTGAAGGCAAAAATCCTGACATTGTCGAACGTCCTCGCACCCTCATTTGACACCCGAAACGCCTTCATTTGAAAACTCACCCCGTCTTCACACCCGACCTCAATCTTATTGTTAGCTTCAATTTTTTTTTTTTTTCAGGCTGCCATTCGTCACGCGAGCGAGACGTCTGGATGATTGACACCTGCTGTGATTGACATGAAGATGAGGATGAAGATGAGGATGATGATGATGATGATGATGAGGAGGAAAATCACATGGAAGAGGTGATGAGACGAATTCTCCTGTAGGCCGTAACACGCACGGCTGCGTACTAGTCATAAAGAAATGTACATACATGAATGCGTAATGACACGCAGACGCACACACACACACACACAGACACACACACACACACACACACGTGTAGTGTGTTGGAGGTGTAATGGAGCGATGTTGCTTGTCTGCCCTACATCTGCTGCTCTGCTCTTTATTACAGCTCACTGACCTGTGTGTGTGTGTGTGTGTGTGTGTGTGTGTGTGTGTGTGTGTGTGTGTGTGTGTGCGCGCGTCTCACAAGAGCCAACATTGCTGCCGCTGAAATCGTTCTTTTGGGTCATGTACTGTGCACTCGTGTGTGTGTGTGTGTGTGTGTGTAAATGTTAAGAACGATGCTTATGTTTATTGAAGTCAAAAAGGCTGTCATTTTATTGTTGAATGAAAAAGTTGATCTGACTGTAAACAAAGGAATTCCCAATAAGATTTGTCATTTTTGTTATTGCCATCTGCTGAAATTAACAACTAAAAGTATCTTGTAATCCAATTGAGTTACTTTTTAAATCAAGTAATCAATAAAGTAACTAAGTTACTATCAAAATCAAATAATTGGTAACTAAGTTACTTTTAGACTCAAGTAATCAGTAAAGTAACTATGTTACTTTTCAGTAAAGCTACATTAAAACTCAAGTAATCTGTGAAGTAACTCAGTTACTTAAAAAAAAGTGTGTGAGTAACTTAGTTAATTTTAAACTCACTTAATTAGTAAAGTAACTTTTACTGTTAAACTCAATGAGTAAAGTAACAAAAGGACTTTTAAAGTCAAATATTGAGTAAAGTAACTAAGTTGCTTTTTCAAGGTAACTGGCAACATAAATGTGCATGCGTGCGTGAGTGCAAGAATTTGTGAATGAGTGTGTGAGCATTTTAACAAAGTCACCTTGTTTGCTTTTGATGACTTTTATTTCACGTGCGCTTCCAAAAGGAAGTCAAAAAGATTTTCAAAGAGAACAAACAGGAAGTGTGTGCGTGTAGACAGCTTTGTTGTTGTTGCCACTTCCTGTTTGAGGTTGTGTCAATCAGTGCGAATCAGTGCGGCCCGCCTTCTTCTGACAGCCCATAATAGTCAGGCAGGTGTGTGTGCGTGTGCGTGTGTGTGTGTGTGTTTGTGCTTTTTGGTGAAGAACATCTGTCAAGACCTCCGTGTCACATAAAATGAGCAAAAAACAAAACACGATTATACGTCATCAATAAAACGATAACTTTCAACTGAGGTGAAATTTCCTCCAGAATGAACACAACAAATAACACCAGCATTTCAAAATCAAACCATGTTGGTAAACAATTACTTTAGAAATGATTTTAAAAAAACATGACTTATTCTTTTTTTTATATATATATATATAAAATGATTGACTTTGTGCTGTTTTATTTGATGTCGTTTTTTTTTTTTACCTGACGTATTGCAGTTGAATAGATTTGAAAAATTCCTTGAGAATTTAAAAAAAGTTCAAGTTTGAAAGTTTTGGATGACATCATCGCTGATGAGGACATTATTGCCGATGACATCATCCTCACAGATGAGGACATTATTACCGATGACATCATCATTGGAAGAGCATCAAAAGAATGTAAAAGTCCCGCCCACAAGTTTCATACCGAGCAAGAAAATCATCAGGTGGTGTAAGCTGTCGGAAGCCATCTTGTTTCTGCTTGTCAAACGCATGCAACAAACAAACGCGACTTCACAGGAAGCCAAGCAGAAGCACTTCCTGTTTTCGGGTAGAAAAGTCGGCTTGGGGAAAAAAAAAAAAGTCATGGTAGTTGAAGAGATGTGGAAAAGTGCAAGTCATCACAACGATGACGGATTTTCCGTTTCTTCGTTTCCGTGCCGGTTGAGAAGAGCACAGCAGCCCTCCAAAATGGAAGACAAGTGGAAATTCCTGAGGAGGAAGAGTCGGATCAAGGTGACTCGGACTCGTCCCTGGGCAACCCTGCCGCCTTGTGGAATAACGGGGAGTCGCGCGGAGTCACATGACATCGGATGGCGTCAAATCAAGTAACGTGGAATCCAACCAAGTCGCGCCGAGTCACATGGAGTCAAAAATGGAGTCATATGGAGTCAAAGTCACAAGGTGAGTCGGATGGCGTCAAATGGAGTCGAATGGAGTCGAATGGAAGGAAGGAGTCGTTTGGAGTCCGCTGGCGGTCGAGGGAAGGAGGCGGAGTCAAGTGCAGTCACATGACGTGGTTGAAGGAGAGCACGTGCGCCGTCTTCGCGAGGCGCAATTCAAAGTGTCAAATTCCTGAGAAGCGAAATTGCGGCTCAAGGCGACTCCGACTGGTCCTCGGGCGACGTCGGCGCCGACGTGCCGGCGTCGCCGTCGCCCGCAGCTTGCGGCGAGGTCGGCGCCATCTTCTCGTAGGTCTTCCTGCGCTGACGTCGCAGCGTGTGGCTCTGCAGCTCCTTCACCTCCTGCAGCACTTCCTGCGCCTCCTGCCAGGAGCACATGGCCTCCACCAGGAGCCGCTCGGCCTCCGCGCGCCTCCTCTGCACCTCGCCCTCCTCTTCCTCCTCCTCCTCCTCCTCCTCCTCCGCTTTTGGGAGCGTTTTGGTCTGAGCGCCATCCGTGGACTCCGACAGGCTCTTGGGTTTGTTACGAGCGACGCGGCAGGATGAACGGTCGCCACCGTGGAGACGCGGCGACCGTTGGGCCGGCAAATCCACGGCGGCGCCGTCCGGTCCGAGGGTGACGGTGGGCGATTCCGGGAGAGGGGACGCTTCAGAGGACGGCTCGCAAGTTTTGGAGCGCGGCGAGTCGCCGGGACGAGCGGGAGAGCGAGAGCCTCGGGAGCGAGGAGAATCCACATCCCGGGAGCGATTCTTGCGGGCTTTGGAGCGAGGAGACTCGCGACCTCTCAGCCGCGGCGAGTCCTTACGTCGGAAGCCGGGAGAATCGCCGCCACGGCTGCGGGGGGACGAGGACGACCTGATGACGGCCAAAAAGACAAGTTGACACACAAGGCGGCCTGACAGATGTGTGTGCGCGTCGCACCTGGAATGATGCGAGTCTCCGCCCCTGAGGTGATGAAGACGAGGAGACTCCACCCCCTTCCCAAACGCCGAGCTTCCTCCTCTCTCTCGCTCAGCCTTGGCCTTCTGCAGCTCCTGTCACATCGGGCACATTGACATGAGTTTGGGTTCGACAATGGTTGGCGCAGCAACAGGATTCGTCGTGCTGAGGTGCCAGGAAGAGGAACGTTGACCTGCAGTCGGATTTCCTCCAGCAATTCCTGCGCTCGTTGCATCTTCTGCGCGATGAGACTCTGCAGTTGACCCACGGGCTGTACAGAGGCTCCGCCCTCTTCTTCCGCGGGCCGTCGGCTGAGAGCCCAACGAAGCTCCGAGCGAATCATCGCCGGTCTGTCAAAGACAAGACGATGGAATGGAATATCGCCCACCTGGATGATTCCTACAAATCCTTTTGTAGTGATTTGTGAGCCGGGAATGAACCATTTGGGAAAAACAGGTTTTGGGTTTTTGGATGGCGGACTTTACGGTTGAGTCTCGAGCAGAAACGATGAAAGGAAGAATCCCGAAGGATTGCATTGCGAGTGATTTGCAGCTTTTGTGTCTACCTGGAGGCGAGAACCTCATCCATGGAGGCACAGCGACTCCGCCCCGCCACGCTGGTCCTTTTCCCAGGCTGAGGAGTTCTGGAAAGGTTTTGAAGGACCTGAAAGAAGACGCGTGCTCACTATAAAGACATCCGTCCGTCCGTCCGTCCGTCCGACCGCGACGGCGTTTGGCCTCCTCACCTGCAGCTGCTGGCTCTTGTGCACTTTGGAGTTTTCCAGGTGGGAAAACTTGCCCCAGGAACGCTCGCTTCCTCTGGGCAGACTTCCCGTCTTGACTTTGGCTTCCTTGGTCCGGACTCGTAGTTTGGACACGTCGGTGCCCGCGCGCTGGCGTCCGCCTCCCGCGGCGGCCGCCACCTGCCCGCAGGAGCCCGCGCGGAACACGCTCCCCCAGGAGGTGGCGTCGCATTCCGAGGAGAAGCCTTCCTCCTCGGCCACCAGGTCGAGGGTCAGCAGGCCGTGACAGGACGAGGAGGCCTGAAGGTCCGGCAGAACACCACAAATGAGAGGACGGACGGGATGCGGCCGGCCACTTGGGGGCGCCATACCGCGGTCATCAGGTGCGCCCGGCTGGGAAGGCGGCGCCCTTGCGGGATCTTGGCTCGGTCTCTGGTCGGATGCACCAACACGTCCTCGTCCATGGTCACCTGCGCACAAGGACGTCCTCAAGGTCATTTGCCCTCACTTTTCCAACAAATGACTTTCTTCAGGCTTCTCATGGGATAAAATCACCTTCAATCCCTTTCATGGAAAGTTCCTTTGTCTGATGTTTCTCTATTTATTCAGTTTTGCTGATTTCACTTTCCAGGACACCTTTTTTTTTTTTATCATATTGACTAGTTAATTTTTTACCTGATTTGTATTTTCAGTTTGGTCTCCTGTGGTGCTTCCAAAGTTGCCTCATCTACATCTAGGTTGGGTTGACCCAAAATCCGTGGCAATCTTGTGATTTTCAGCCGATTGGTATTGGGGGAAAAAGATTGCCGTTTTAAATGTTCTTCATTTGTAAAGATGGCGGATGACAAGCACCAAATCCTATTTGTCGACAGGCGACGACTGACATCCAGCAAGTACTGTTCGCTAACCAGGCGGTGGGCTGCCGCCACGCTTCAAAAGCACTGGGGGAAACCCTGCCTTTACATACCTTTATTGAAATAGTCAAAAAATAAATTGAATGGAGAGCATTTGAATGTGGTCTCCTTTTTTTTCTACATTGTATTGCGTTGCAAAGGAATTGGATCGGGACTTGGTATCGGCAGATGCACAAAATCATGTGACTCGGATGCAAAAGAATGTGGGACGTAAAAAATGTGCTGATGTGGACATTTGAACCTTCGAAAGGTCATGGAGGAAATATTTGTGTTAAAAAGTGTACGTGTCTACATTGTGGACATTTTGGGCCTGTGGACGTGTGGACCAAGCCATGAGGACACGAGGACAACTGCTCATTTGCAGTAGACGTGCGATCATGAGGACGTTTGGACATGAGGCGAAGTTGACGTTGACCTGGTCCAAAACTCGGTTCTTGGCCTTGACGATGGCGACGTTGAGGGCGTTGATCCACGATTCCTTCTCCTCGGGACTGACGGCCAGGAAGAGAAGGTTGGGAACCTGAAAGAGGACAGACCAGTCATCAAAGATGGCGTGGATGCTGGAAGATGACATCATCATCACGATGAAGATGAGGATGATGAAGACGAGGGCCTGCGCGCTAGCACTCATGCTAACGCCGTCAGATTATTCCGCTCCGACTCGTCCTGTGACACACTAATGGGATTCTGTGGATTAAATCTTTTTACGGGGGAGGCGGCGTGTGGGTGGGGGGCGGGGCCGGGCCAATGGGATGGCCCCAGGCACACTTGTCGGCGGCCTTAAGTCCCGCCCACCACCCGCCAGAGGGATGCCGGAGAAAATCCACCAATGAGGACGCGGCGAATGGCGAAGTAAATCTCTCGGAGGACGCCAGTCAACACGCCAACACGCCAACGAGTCCCGCCGCTGCACTTTGGAAGCTTTTACACAAACGCAAAGTGGGCCAAATCCTCATGCTGACGTCATCCTAAAACTGGAAGACATCCCGACGTTGTCCCAACATCCTCACAAATGATCCCCAACACAAAACCTTCAACTGTCCTGACAAGATCCAAATCCTGAAAGCACTTGAGGACTTCATCAAACCTAAAAAAAAAAAAAAAGAGCGCCACATCCAGGATCTCAAACGCGTCTCTTGCTTCATGACATCACCGATGATGAACATTCAGACAGCTGAATTTTCCATTCCATTTGATGGCAGCTGTCCAAAAATAATGACCGTGACCATATATGGAATTCTTGGCAGGGCGTTTTCCGCATGAAAATCTTTCAAAGGAAGGAGCGAGCGCAGTAAGTCAATCTTGAATCGTTCCCGTTTCACGGAGACTTGATTTTTGCGGTCTGAAAGGCAAGCGATGACGGACGGACGGACAGGACGGACGGACGGACAGGACGGACAGGACGGACAGGACGGACAGGACGGACGGGACGGAGGCGTGAATGCGACTGACCGCGTTGCCGGGCCGCCGGCATCGTACGAGCGAGAAGCGGCTGTGGTTCTTCTTGCTGCGACTTTTGGCCTTCCTCAATTCTTCGGAGCGCTCGTAATCGGCCAAGTCCAGAACTTCCTGCGACTTGCGCTCGTCCCTCACCTGGCGAGGAAAAGCACGTCAGTGCACACGTGACACACAAACACGCACACACACAGCTCAAGTCATTTGCTTACGCGTGACTAAAATGTTCTCACACAAAAGTATGCTCACACAAACCATTTTTCTGAACTCCCGTTTTTCACTCTACAGAAGCGCAAAGTGGAAAAGCTCACTCACACGCAACAAAAACTCTCACATGCGACTGAATTTAGTTTCTGGCCTACTACTAAAAGGTTCTCACACCTGCTGAAATACCCTGACTTTGTTTTTGCTCACATGAACAAACTCATTGGCTACCGAATTCACTCTCACAAAAAACTCTCACTTCCTGCTGAAACACTTTGCACTCACAAGTGAATGTATTGGCTCACACTGTGCTCTCTCACGTTCACTTCGATACCCCACAAGCCAGTCAAATGCTCTCACACAAAAGACTGAAAGGTGGCGCTTGTGTGTGAGAGCAAACTAGTTGCGAGGTGGTTTTCCTGCGCGAGCGTCGCGTAAGAGAGCGGCGGTACCAAAAACGTCAAGAAGTCTGTGTCCCGCGTGCTACTTGACACGAAGGCGCCATCTTGAACGCGCCTCCGGCCAGGTTGGTGCGCTCCCAACCACATTGGGTTGGAAAACGCAATCCAGATAGCGAGCGCGCTAATCTCGGCCTGCGAATGCGTGCAAATGTGTGTGCGTTTGCATCAGCTGCAGGCTGAGTCCTGCGTGTCACATGATCTTTGATTCGGTCGCACGTGTTGACTGCTCAGCCAGCAGCCTGCGACCGTCCCGTCCCCGTCCCCGTCCCCATCCCGTCCCTGCGTGCGTGCGTGCGTGACCTCCTTGTCCGACAGGAACAAGTGTTGTCCTCTGAGCACCGCGTAGCGACTCCTCCAAATCTCCCTGAAGATGCCGCGGCCGCAGAACTTCCTCAGCCAGCCAAACTTGTCCGGCTGTGGCGGCGCCCCCGGATGGCCCGGGTCCTCAGGACCCTAGGCGACACACACACACACACACACACACACACACACACAAATGTGCGCTAACTATGCTGGCACGTTAGTTAGCCACCAGCTAACAGGAGGGCATGACAGCGACGTATGTATTAGGGATGTTCAATAGCAATTTTTTCCAGATCAATACACTCTTGTACTTTACTAGTACTTTTAATAGATAAAATTTTTGGTAGATCATTTTAAAGACATTTAGCATTTTGTATAAAACTGATGGCAATTTTCTGTGATCTTCTTTGCTCATAAAATACACATTTTGTGTAGAACACATTTCAACGAAATGAAATAGAAACAATGTGACAAATAATCCAGTAGCCAGAAAAAGTCCCAATCAAAAAATGTCGTTGAGCAACTTGATTCAACTGATGCTGGTATCGGCTGCTGTCGCAAGTAAGCGATATATATATATATAAAATGAAGTACACCATGGAATAGAGTTGAGCTGAATATTGCTGCATTTGTACAATTTGTTTAGTTCTAATGTGACGTGCAGCGAATTTGATGCATCTCATGAAGGGAAATATTTTTGTTGCGCGAGCGAACGATGAGCAGCTTTGCTGGTGTACCTAATGAAGTGGCCATGCAGGCGGGGAGCGCGTGCAGGGAGGATGGAGGAGAGACGAAGGTGCGAACTTGTGGATGGCTGATGTTTGATGATGATGATGGTGATGATGGACGGACGAACGTGTGGTGGGCGCGCACGGGCGTAGCGCGCGTGCGTGTTCCTACCGGTCCTGCGTGGTTGCTCTTCTTCATGCTGGCTCGAGTCGCTCCGTTTCTTCTTCTTCTTCTTCAGCTTGTTCTTCTCTTGGTCCGTCTGTTGTCTGGCGGGAGAGAGGCGGCGTCCTCCCCGCGAGCGCGCGCACACGCGTGCGGGCAGATGCTCCCCCCCTCGGCGTGCGCGCGCACTTTAACCTAGATTCGAGTGCGCGTCGAGGCGCCATCTGGCGGCACGAGCGTGCCCGCGCAGGCTGAAACAAAGACACGCGTCATCTTTTTTTCTTTTTGGGATTGGTCCTATTTTCATGTTGAACACATTCGATATTTGTGTGCGCGTGCTTTGTGGAGCGCCATAAGATGACACGAGACAGCGTGAGAGACGCGCCTCGTACAGCAGGGACGAGCTACCGTATCTCACAATGAGGGGGAAAAAACAGCTGTAGAAGGAGCCAAAGTTTCTTTCCCCTTAAAATAACGATGCCTAAAATGCTGGCAACAAAAGACCTCCAAGTGAAATTGCACTAAGTGGGCCCAATGAGTTTGTCACTTGCATTCACCACCTTTTGCTGGCTTTACTAATAATAGGAACCAGAAGACGGCATATTCGCCGTTGAACTCGCCACTGAATGATCTCGTTTGCGTCCTTGGAGCCTTTTCTATTGGATGCGGAAGAAGGTCTAATCTGTCCGTCATGGTTTCTACTCGGCTGGGCCTAGCCCATGTGACAAGTGTGACTGGTTTCAATTTGATTTTAGTGTGCCAGAGTGTTGAAAGATGCCGAGCCAGGAGACATCGCAGCGCCGCATCGGCCTCGCTCAAATCGCCGGTTTAATCCCATACGCCTGATTGATGATCAGGATCGTCATCAGGCTTCTGCAAAGCTTGTTGATGAGCTGATCATTAGATTCAGCCGCGCCGAAGGAGGGAGACGTGGAAAACAGGCAACTTGACCACCCCCGCTTTAAACCCGCGGCTTTAATGTGCCGACAGCGATGTTAAACCCGACGCAAACTCATTCTGGCTAGTTTACGAGCTTGTTGCTATAATTATGTGTGAAGTTGGATGTGTGCTCATGAAGCTGCGTTGCGCTGGTTGGGCAACTTTGGCTTCAGTTGGATTGCAAGTTTCTTAACGAAGGCTGACGTTCTTGCACTAAAATGCTGGAAAACTAACAAAATAAAAACAGGATGCGATTAAAACCGAGCAAACGCGATTGAAACTGGACTAAAACTGGGACCAAATTTGAAATAATCTGCTCAAATGAACGATGACGCGTCAACTCCCCACCAAAGTTTGGCCAAGTTGTTGGCCAACATGATCTGGTTGGAAAAACCTTGCGTGTCGTGAATGTTCAGTTTTGTGGTTCGAGCTTTCCATTGTCAGTAAGACGACCTGCACGACCTCCCGCTGAGATTTTTTTCCAAATCAATCATCTCAACTCAACTTGATCACCGAGTGCGACGTCGCGCAAATCTTCGTCAGGCCTCGGCAGTCGGCACAGGTGGGCGGGACTATGATGGGCGGGACTATGATGGGCGGGACTATGATGGCCTTGACGACGGGCGCGTCTCTGATACGACATCACACAGCCGCTCATCATCCGTGTCGACTTTAGTCCGGCGACACCAAAAAGATGGCGGCCTTTTTTGCGGCGCTGTCAAAAAGGGTGGCCCCACAGCTGTGAAAACGCGCTCCCGCCTTCCAACGATCCTGCTCTGCCTGCATATTGCCGGCATCGCAGCATGGAAGCCTGCGTGAAACTGAACAGCGCGCCAGACATGGACATCCTCCGGAAGGCCATGCAGGAAGTGGTCAGCCGCACCCAGAGGGACATGGAGACCCTCCGCCAGGAAGTGCACAACGCCGTGACTCAGACGCATCGGGACGCCAAGACCACCCGGCAGGAGGCCAGGAGCCTTCGCCAGGAGGTCCAGAAAGCCCTGGCTTCCAACCCGCCCGACGTGGAGGCCCTGCGCCAGGAGATTCGCGAGCAGAACCAGAAGGACCTGGACGCTCTCCGCCAAGAAGTGCTCAGCACGCTGCAAAGAGACGTGAAGCTTTTCCGCCAGGAGTCCAAGAGGCTGCGCCAGGAAGCGCAGGGCGTGGCCACCCTGCGCCAAGAGTGGGAGGAGGTCCGCAGCAGCCTGTGCTCGCTGTCGGACCGGCTGAAGGTGGTGGCCGAGCATACCAACGCCAGCGCCGGCGCCGGGCCCGCCAGGTCCGTCCCCTGGACGTCGACTAGGAGGAAGCTCCGAGATACCTGCTGGGGAATCTCGCTGCCGCTGGCCATGACGCTGTGTGCCGTCTTCGGCTTTGGGATCGGCATCACGCTTTCCTAGGACCACGTTTTCCTCCCCGGGACTGCATTTCCAGCAAGATCGATGTTGAGAAGAGAAAAATCTTGCTTTGTGATTTGTTTTCTAACTACCGACTTGCCCTACAACGTCTATAAACGCGTTTCTTCAAACCTGCTGGCCGATCCGTGCTGACCTTTGTGGCCACATTTGTTTTGTTTTTTTTCCCAAAGGCAGGTGAGCCAGCACGTGAAAAAAGAACATTTGTGAAACATCGTAAGTCAAGAATATATTGCGTTTCGTCATCTCATTTGGAAATACCAATTATTGACATTCTATAGTGCTCATTAAGCTTGCCTTATGTAGCGAGCTTCAGTCTGGACTGGACCGACGTGACTCATAAAGCCAAAATTGAGACTTCACTTCAGATTCATTGCCACAAAATGGCGGCAGCAAACATCAAAACATCCACTCAAGCTCCGTCACGCAGCCGATCAAAACAAAATATGTGTAAAGCTCCTGGACCGGACGGATTTCCACCTGATCGCTATTTTGTGACATTTATTCAACAAGCATGTCCATGCGTTCATCTCCGCTTCACATCAACCAGTAGAAGAGAAGAAGAGCCTGCTGGTGTTGTCGTAGATGCTGCGGGAAAGCTCCAATGGCTCCTCCCCCCTCGCTGCCGCCATCACCTCCACAACTTGCCTGCGGGAGACAACCAAACTCTCTCAACCTTTTGGAGCTGCAGAGGTGGGACTAAGTTTAACATGTCCACGTCTCCAGTCTTGACCGTCAACTTTTCAACAGTCTCAAAAAAGTCTCTGTATTGTCTGTTAGGTTATTGTCAACTGAAGGTGAAACTACCAAACTCAACTGACATTTACGTGGTTAACCTGTTTTTGTGGATTTGATTCCAAAATTGAAGTTGCATTTTATGTTCCCCAAATGTCATTAAAAACAATTCTTGAATCCAAATGCCATCATTTGTTTATTTAGTGGCTGACCGCTAACTGGCTAACCGTTAGCGGTCCGCGTGTCCAGGCCGAGTCTTCCGAGATTTGCCGACTTTGGTCCCAAGTGACGTGATTGGTCCCCCACCTGCACCTGCGACTCACATGATGTGACAGGGCTCGTTGCGGTCCTTCAGGCAGTGCCCCGCCTCCCATTTCTTCTTGGTGGGGAAGGCGGTCTTGACGTATTTGAAGCCGGCGTGCGTGCTCTTGATGCCGCACCACGGAGCATCTGGCGGGCCAGATCAAAACGTCAACTGGAAACTGCGGCGGCGGCGACGTGCGCTGCAGACGACTCACCCGTTTCGATCATCAGTCGCTCGGTGGGAATGCGCTTCACGGCTTCCATGTTGGCCTCGCTTTTCAGGGAACTGAAAGGGAAGTTCTCGTTAGTGTTTTCTGCGTGGCTTGTTGCTTCCAGCCGCTCACCATCCGTTGATCCCGATGTAGAGGTCCAGCTCGATGAGGGCGGCGGCCTCCTCCGCGGTCCCGTCGAACGAGTGGACCTGACCGAGAGATTTCCAAGTGAATGCCAGCAAAACCTAACGAGCTCCGAGAAATCGAAATCAACTCACGACGCCTCCCACGCATCGGTCTCGATTCCTCCTCATGATGTCTGGAATCCGAGAAGACAGTCAGATCTGGTCAGACCGGAGTGGGCCGGACCGGACCGTGCCACTCACCTACAAAGTCCTGATGGGAGTTGCGGCAGTGCAGGAACATGGGAAGCTTGGTCTCCTCGGCCAGCTCAAACTGCATCTCAAAGTATCTGACACGCGTGACAGAAAAAAACATCAACATGCCAAAGAAAATGAACAAGAACATGCCAAGGAATGGATAGCAAATGTCAGAGAACATCACCAGGGCCATGTCGAAAAACACGTGTCAAAGATGTCAGAAACATGTCAGAGAGCATGTAAGTCACATGAGAAGAGCGCGAGGGAAAACGTGAAATGGCAGATTTGAGCCGCGCTTACTTCACTTGCGTCTCTTTGGGGCAAAACTCCAACCTGTCAAAATCTACAAAGACAACAAATCCAATTCAAGACCCCCCCAAAAAAAAAAACATCTCCCGACGATCTCGCCGCCAGCGACTCGCCTAGTCCGCACTCTCCGACGGCGACCACTTTGTCTCGGTTGTCCGCCGCCAGACGCAGGAGGCGGCCCAGATACTCGGCGGCGCCGGCGCCCTCCTCGAACTGGCCGCAGCGTGTCGGGTGGCAGCCCACTGTGCAGTAGAAGTCGTCTTCGCTCGAACCCGGGAGAACAATCGTCAAATCAATCGGCCGACAGAAAAGCGCCACCACGGTTGCCACGGTTGCCACGGTTACCTCTGCTGTGGGCCAGTTTGACGGCCTCCTGGCTGTCCTCCAGACTTCCGCCGGTGATCATGAACTGCACACCAGACACATCACGTTGACGTCCGTACATTTGGTCAGCAATTGAGTTCAGTCGACAGTTTTTCAGGGATGGCAGACCGCGGTCCTCCAGGGCCCCGCGGGGTCCTGCGGGTTTGAGAGGTTTTCCTACTCGAACTGCAGCTGATTCCAATCAACAGGATCGTTATCAGGCTTATGCAGAGTTTGCTGATGAGTGGATCATGAATCAGCTGTGTTGGAGAAGGGAAATATCCAAGACTTGCAGGAGTCCGGCCCTGGATGAGCGGATCTCGCCATCCCCGCACTAGACCCTCATGACAAACATTTGACAATCGTTTGCGACTTGGAACGAACCCTGATGAAAAATCAACATTGGCTACCTTGCAAACGTTCTCCCCTCACTGTACCCTAAAAACAGTTGGGTCCAAAAATAACCCAACTATGAGTCAAAAATCCTCTACTTGGGTGAAAAAATTGGGTCATTTTGTATGAAATCCAGAAAGTTGGTCCAAATTGACCCATAAAATGGTTCGGTCCATTTTTGATCCATAATTGGGTTACCCAACAGTTTTTTCTTTATTCAAATGTGAAATGTTTGTTTGTTTTTTGCCCTCATATATGAATGACTTACTATTTACGACTACTCATAAAAGTAAGAATCCATCTCATTTTGGAAGTTGAAGTATGCGTGTTGCAACTTGCAGGTCACCTTTTGGACGCCCGCGTGGACGGCTCTGTCGATGACGTGATGAAAGTCGTCTGTGGGAAGTGACACATGCGGCGTGGGAAAACGTGGGACGGGTGCGTAGGACGTGGGGTGGGGGGGGGGGGGATGCTCACCTGGGTGCTTCTGCTTGCCTCGGTAGAGACCCCGGAACACGGGATCCGTCAGGTTCACGCCAATGTCTGATGTTTGCGCACAAAACCAGCACATACTCAAAAGTAAGTATTCATTGATTCCCTTTTGGGTTACAACTTGAAAGCTCAGAAAAAGAAGCGTTTATTCAGGGGCATTTTGTTGCAATATAATTGGCAATAAGTGCATTTGCCGCTATACAGTATACAAGTGCAGATTTGTTCAAATTGTAGTAGCTCACAATACAGTATGATCATTTGTACATTTCCGCTACGATATTCTAATGTTGGTCATGATGATGGCGGTAGCTACTTGGAATTTTGTTTTGTTGTAATAGATGTCAAAAACTTGAGAGCTTCATTCATGACTTGACTTTTTGGGAAATGGTTCCTTGTATGTAGTAAAGGCAACGATTGAAGCATGCGAGGCTATTTTAAACTAGTGTCATTGGCTCAAACCAGATGATTGGCTCAAAACACCATCGCGATGTTGCCTTTTTATGCATATTCGGTGACGTGTGCCTTACCGATGAATTTGTGCCGGGCCATAGTCGACATGGTTGCGAGAGACCTGCTTGTGAAGCGTGCAGCCTTCATCCGGGACGGGATTACCGTAAATCTTCAAAGAAAGGAGCGCACATTTCTCAAATAGCAACCAAAATGCCCCTTGTTTGGTACAAAAACAGTTCTCTGTACAGTAGTGACTAAAATAAAAATGAAAAAACAGCAGTAAAAAGTAAACAAGTACAAATACTTTGTTGCCACACGTAAACAGTTTTTTCAGGCATCTGTACTTAATTTTTGCAATCATTTTCAGATGACTTTTTATCTTTAAACTCGCTAGTTTGCGTTTTTTTTCCCGTTTACCACATGATGCAAGTTTTTTTGTGTGTAGTTATCAAAATAAGTATTGCACGACGTAAAAAAGGAAGAACTACCTTGAAGTTTTGAATTTATATCCGCGCTTGTTTCCAGTATTACGGTGAAAACATGTGACGTCACCGAGTCCCAGCATGCTTTGCGCGGCTTTGGACTGGAAGGTGACACGAAAGGAAGCCGAGCAGCAGCAGTGAAGAGCAAATACAAGCAAGCAAGCAAGCCGGAGGGGGAGGAAGAAGAAGAAGAAGATGGCTTCCGCCTACCTCACCCACCAGCAGAAAGTCATGCGACTCTACAAGAAATCCCTGCGACACATCGAGTCGTGGAGTATCTTTCGGTGAGACACGTACACGCAAGCAACCTTTTCACGTTCGCGTCCCGTCGGTCACATACGGCTAAGCTAATGGCTAAGCTAACGGCTAAGCTAGCGGCTAAGCCAACGGGTAGCCAGGTCACTGCACTGGCACATCAACAAAAATGTCGCTATCAAATTAATAACTAATATGATTGGACTGAGTTTGTATACAAATGAAAAAAATGGCATTTTAAGATCAAAGATTACATTTGAAACTGAACATGTTGTGACAATGCGGGTTCAAGCACTAATAACGGTTTAAAATTCGGTCAAATTGACAGTATTATTGTTTGCATTTCATGACCACATTAGCATCATTAGGATGAAGTGAAGTAAGTTCCTTACAATTGTTTTGTTTAACAGAAAAACATTTCATTTTCTTCCCACAAAGCTGTTTAAACTTGAGCTGTTATTAGTGTTGAAATACGATGTGGATATTTTGCCGTGACCGGCACTTTTGCTGCTAGCGCTCCTTTGCTGTGAATTGCACGAGAACGACAAATACTAATTGTGTGCAAGTGAATGTTTGCCACTGCATGGCCAAGTGGTTCGCACAGTGGCCCTGAAAGTTGTAGTGCATGGGTTTGAATCCCGCTCTGTGTATTTTTTTTTGCTACAATTTCTTGCAGCCAATCTGGAGTTGTCAACGAGCAGTTTTATGCCACGTCTTTGTTGAAGAACTGAAGAGCAAGCTAATTGTCCACATTTAAAGGAGAAAAAAACGCGATTGGAGCATTCCAAAAGACGCAACGTGTGTCCTGATAAGCCGGCCCTGAGGTTATGTACAAGAAAAAAATCAGAATGCTTGAGGATAACGCTGTGATGCATAAATGCCGTAAATCATAATTTATGAAAAAAGTCACTCCGTTAGAAGAAAGTCGTTCTGCACAACAGAAAAGTCCGACAAGATGTCAGTGTCGGAGGAAAAACTTGAAATGAAAGTCGTTGCCTACAAAACACATAACATTTTTTTCTCAACGTTACGACTTTGTTCTTGTCACTGAATGAAACGTGTTTGTCATTTGACAAATTGCAAAGGTGTGGTATGAAAATGAGGACGGACGTTAGGAGTCTTGAACCTACGGCGGCTGTAACGGACGAAGCAGCAACAAACTGAAATTGTTGTTGTTGTGTTTGTGCACCTTCAGGGACAAGTATCGCTTCCACGCGTGCATGCTGCGCGCCCGCTTTGACGCCAGCAAAGGCGAGAAGGACATGATGAAGGCCACCAGGATGCTGAAGGAGGGCGAGGAGGAGTTCTGGAGCCGGCAGCATCCGCAGCCTTACATCTTCCCCGACTCGCCCGGCGGGACCTCCTACGAGCGCTACGAGTGCTACAAGGTCACCGGCGGCGGACATTTTCACAGCCAAATCTTTTGCTGAACAATGTTGGGTTGGTTGCTGCTGCCCTCTGCTGGCTGCTGCGGGAACAAATGACGTCTCCTTGTTTGATTCGAGCTTGGAAATGTTGGAAGACAGCAAAGAGGGCAACGTGTTTGCGTTTTGTGGCGGCAGGTGCCCGAGTGGGTCCTGGAGTACTGGCACCCGTCCGAGAAGGCCGCGTACCCCGACTACTTTGCCAAGCGGGAGCAGTGGAAGAAGTTGAGGGAGCTCAGCTGGGAAAAAGAGGTGCGCCACATCTTACGCTGCGTTTTTTGAAGAAACCTCAAAGCGTCAACATGCGCTCGTGTTACAAAATAGCAATTGTGCTCTTCTTTTTTTTCTTCTTCAAAATTTTCTTGTCAAGGCGGGAATCTTGATCAACTTTATCTTGGGAAAATAGCATTTGACTCTGGGGGAGATTAGGATTGTTTTATTGCAACAAAAAATGTCCTTTTTCTTGCAAAATACAACTTTATGTTCAACCCCCCAACAAAAAAAAGACCCCAACTGATCATAAGGTTGAAGTTTGACGAAGAAACGGGCATGTTCTTCCATTTGGGGGTGTACACGGGCTCGACGAGTGTTCGGCTTGTGAGACGTCCTTGCCCAAAAGTTTGAGTGCATCCAAAAGAATCCGTCAACTTTGCACCGTTCGCCGGCTGCCGTCGGTGTTGCTTTTGCCTGCCGAATTGAGCCAACAGGACCCCGAGCCAATTTTCAATTTTTCAATTTCCCCCGCTGTGACTTTGCAGGTGGCTCAGCTGCAGGCCGAGACGCCGGCCGACGGTCCCAAGATGGAAGCCCTCCCCCCGGCCCGCAAGGAGGGCGACCTGCCGCCGCTGTGGTGGCAGTACGTCACGCGCCCCAGGGAGCGACCCGCATAGATGCGGAAGTCACCTCCGCTGCCAGGTTTGACTTTCAACCGCCGGGAAGAGCGCTCGCTCCCACTCGCTGATTTGCATTTCCCGTCTCCGGAAATAAATACGTTAGGAAGAAGAAAATGACGTCTTTGTTGTTTGTGACGCGGCCAATGAATGTGTCTTTTCTGAACATCCATTTTTTTCCCCCGATAAAATATCACAAATGTTAATTCGGGGGGGAAAAAAAGTTTAGTTGAATATTGGAACAAAGAAAACTATAAAAGAGCCCACAAATAAGTTGCTGGTGTCCCTCAGGGCTCCATTGTGGAGCCACAGACATCCAAAAGTGTGATAAGTCGCCTTATTTTCACTTCATACTGCTGGTGAAATGCGAGTGACACAAAATGCAGAAAATGTATCAAGACAAGTCAGTTTTTGTATTTCTTGCGATATAAAAAAAATACATTGTCGCCATTTAAATACACATTTTTCTTTTTCTTTTTACTATTAATACACAAGTTTTTCTTTGGATCTTTTTCAACCTTTTCGTCATCCTCAATTTGTGTTAAGTATAATGCCTTGAGGGAGGTCACACGGGTTACCGTCCGTTACTTGTGGCAAGTCTTTGCTGTTGCTCTTATTGTCCAGCAGGGGGCCTGAAAGTCCCACAAAAGAGCCCCGAAGTGACGCAAGCGTCTCCTGACAAGCTCACATCAGACGTCACCAACGCTTTGCGCACTTTTTGCTTTGGTTTGCAAAAAAAAAAAACGGTCAAAGGGAACGTCAAGAACGACATCAAGAGACGTGTTCAGAAAAGCAGTCCAAAAAGCCAAGAGCCCAATCAAGAAGTCAAATACAACAAGTCAAAAACCGTGTCCAAAAGCAAGTCAACAACCAAATGTGTCCGGAAAAGTCAAGCCGCAAAAGTGTCCAAAAGCTCAAAGAGGTCCAAATCAAGACCCGTGTCAAAAACGATGAAATCGCACACCAAGTCAAGAAGCACTTCAAGGACAAAGTGAAGAAGTCCTTCCAAAAATCTAATCAAGAACACGTTGAAAACATTCAGACCAATCAGACAAAAAGTCCAAAATCAGTAACCGGGTCCAGAACCAAGTACGTACTGCACAAGTGTGAACAGGATCTCTTTTCTGTCCTGTGCTGCCACCCTGAGCTTGATATGGGCATAACAAGCCAGCAGGAAGTCATGTGACCTCGCAGTCTGCTTCTGTCATGAGTCGACTTGAACGCCACCGCAGTCCGACCCGTGACATCCTGAAAACGGGATTTTCATGCGCTGGACCTGCAGAGTCCTTCCAAATCCCGTTTGTGAGGAAGGAATGCGTAAAGGGTTCCAAACACGGCGACTGGTCAACGTGGCAGATTCAGAATCTGCGTTGGCAATCATTCGTCCGTCCCAGGGCTGGACTGGCCATCGAGGCGTACGGGGCCGATACCCGCCGAGCCCGTGTCCTGACATTTACAATGGAGACCGCGAACGGAAGCAATCGACGTTAGTCAAAAGTCTTGATCTTTCTCAACTCCCAATCGTTTATTACACGCTTATGTTGATGCCGTCGGGCAGGCCTCGCCAATCCTGGTCCGAGAGGGCCGGAGTTCTGCTGCTTTTAGACATTTCCGTCCTCCAACACACCTGATTCAAGTCTGATAACGAGACTGGTCTTTCCGACCGGAGGCGTTGGGAGGTTGGAAACATCGGGACAAACAAGCCTGCAGGGGGGACCAGGTTTGGAGGAAGTCTGCTGGAGGGGTTTACAAATCAATCAGGGACTGGAAAATCCTCATTCCTCAATTCTGGCCTCTTTGGGGAATCTTTACAGGAGAGCAAGTCAAGAAGGAAAAGTGAACGACGGGCTTGGGTTGGCAAATAATGATCAGGTCTGCGGCTCCAACATGTCCGCCGCGGCCCAGACGCCTTCATCCAGATCTCAGGTCTCCGCAAGTCCTGATCCACTTGGCCGTGACGCACATTTAGCCCCGCCCTCCCCGTAAGTCCCTAACGAGATTGGCCGTTCCCGGATATCCCATTAGACGGCGATTAAGCGGGCTCAGCTCGTTAGCGCTAACGCAGCAAGGCACCGGCCGGCCCATTTGGGTTTTGACTGCGCATGGCAACAAGGGATTGGTCGCCAGCCAATCGCAGAGTGACGTCGCACTGATGGCAGTGAAGCGCGTGTTCCTTTCACTCCAGACCAAAGGGTCGATGGATGATGGCCGTTTGTCAAAATGTGTCGTGACATTGGCTGGCGACCTGTCGAGGGCGGAGCCTGCCTCTCGCCCAGCGCCGGCCGGGATAGGCCGCGGCTGTCCCGAATGACGGTGAAGCCGTTCCTTCCCGTTGGTCCGTGTTCTCCCGCTCCCCGCCCACCTGTTGGCTTTCTCCTCCCCCTAATTGGACGATCCCATCTGACCCGATTTGCGACCTCCCAATCGCTTTAGCCCGCTCGCTCTCGCTCCTTCTCTCTATTTCCATCGCTGAGCTTTATCCCTTCATCTCTGATCTCCTTCATCCGCCGCAATCCTCATCGGCGCCAGGAGACTCGAGGAGGAGTTGAGCGAGCAGTCGGCGCGTCCGAGAGCAGCCGAGCAGCAGCAGCAGCCCAAGCATCCTGGGATTGTGGACGCCTCGAGGAAAGGTGAGCGTGCGTCCGTCCGTCCGTCCGGTCGTCCGACCGCCGGTGACAAGTTCTGCATGCTTGGGCTCTTTTCCCGTTTCTTCTCGTTTCTCGTCCTTTGTTGTCTGCCGTGCAAAGTTGTGGTGACGATCCACTTTCGGTTCTTGAAGCGAGATCCGAGAATGTCGTGGGCGGGATTCTGTCTTTCGTCGGGGGACAGGACAACGTTGGCCACGTTCCATTTTTTGCAAGTTTGCAATGTTGATGATGTTCCCGGGAGGTTCTGCTTCCCGATCCCGGCCGAGGACGAGAGCAGCCGTTAATCGGATGACGGAGATTTGAGCTGTAAAGATCTCCTGAGGGATTTGCCCATCGCACCTTCGTCCTTGGGGCTGGTTTTTTTTTTTGCTGCCCTTGACTCCCGACCTCTCCGGAATTTACACTTATTGGAGGAATATCAGCAGACAAATGAAACATTTGCTTGCTGCGGCTCATGGGAAGCTAATTAGCACTGATGCTAGCTAGATACGGGCTGGCCCGCCCAACACAAAAATCCACGTAAAATTGACGGCAATTGAAATGCGTCGGGGAACATTTAATAAGGTCTTAAATGGCCGACCTGATCAATGACGTCATTGATCAATCGGGCAAATGATGGCGTCACAGCCATTGAAATGGAAAATATCATCCGATCCTGATCAAGATGATCAGATGGACGTCAAGTCTCTTAAACGGACGACAGCAAAAAAATCCTCGCAATCGAATTCAAGCAACCGGTGACGGAAAAGCAATCAAATGTTGCTGGTTGGCTTTTGAACTTCGGGTCAGCGTCTTTTGCCGCCACTTCCTTGTCGTCAGAGCGTTAACAGAATTAGGCGGGATTACGTCCATCAGGTAGGTGTCTAATCTCTCACATTGGAAGTTGTTCTGGGTCAACGCATCCAGGCCACGGCCGAAGCCGTCTTTGTGCCATCGGGACCGAAACCAGAGACTTTTTGGCATTTTCAGAATTCCGCGTCTCGTCTCGGGGAATTGTGACTCGGAATCAATCCAGTTCGTTCTGGTCGCCGCTTTGGTGACTTGCGAGATGAAGACTCGGACTCGACTTGATTCGGGACACGATGAGGCTCATTGATTATGTTGATTTGACCTTCGTGGTCTTGGTTCCAAATGAAGACCGGGTTGCGCCGGTCGGACCGCATTCACGAGGTGACTTGATCCGACTCATCACAGGACTCTGAACTTGCTTGAGACTGACTTGAGTCTTGCAAATGTTTGACTCCATCCAGTGCCGGTCCAAACCTTCACGCAAGTTCTGACCGAGTCTTTAACTTTCAAGTCCTTGTGGAGCCTCGATTTGGTTTTGGTGACGATCTGATCGGATCTTTGACAAATATTTTGTCGAGCCGCTTCCATCTCAGGTGAGGTCAACGTGACTTGATGAAAATCTCCACGCTGCCGTTTTCGTCAAGTTCCTCGTCACGTATCTGAGCTGGAGATGACAAAAAACGTGACTTGATCCCACCCGGACGCTCCCTGTTGTCTTTTGCCGCAGTTTGGCTCAAGTTTCCCGCCAGTAAGGTCCCCTCGCCACTGTGGTCATGGCAGCTGAGAAAGCTGAGATGGACGCCTTGAAAAAGGAGTGCGACGGCCTCCGCGCCAAGATTGAGGTGAGCGAGCGGCCAAACGCAACACACGGGAAGGCGGCCATTGCGCTGAACTGTCGCGGTTCCCGTCGCGTGGCAGGCGGCGCGCAAGGCCGTCAACGACAGCAGCATGTCGGGGGCGGCGGGCAGCGTGGCCTCGGTGGGGCGCGTCCAGCTCAAGCAGAGGAAGACGCTCAAAGGTCACCTGGCCAAAATCTACGCCATGCACTGGTCAGCTGACTCCAGGTGAGCCACGCCCACTTCTCATTCAAACACTTTTTCCACACGCAAAATAGGAAGTTTTCCTTTTTTTTCCCCTTTTCTTTTCTTTTTGTTGTCGCTTCCATTCAATGGCCATTGTGCTGCTCGTTCTGCTGTGTGCGTTTTGACCACCTGGGGGCAGTATAGTGCAGACTTACAGCTTGAAACGTAACCTCTCAGTTACAGTTGAAGTACGAGTATCGTTAAACAGCTTCAGGCTCGTTTGTCAACTTTTAGTTCACCAGGCAAGTAAGTGCTCATATGTCAATTTTGGATTTGCATAGCAAAGCAAAAAAACAACAACTCATAAGTCAAAGCGCTGCTACTTGATGGCGCAAGACCGCAGCTTGGGCTATGCTAGCGTGCTAAGCTAACCGGCAGGACTTTTGTGTGTGTCGCGACAGGCAAATGGTGAGCGCGTCGCAGGATGGCAAACTCCTGGTGTGGGACACGTTCACGGGCAACAAGGTGAGTCCTCCGCAAGACAAACAGGAAAAACGCGACACGCCGCAGGTGTTGGGAGCAGCGACCAATCTTTGCGCTTTCCTCGTGTGGGATGGCATCTGTAGCCAGCACCAATGCCGGCTGGCTTTGGCCCATTCTGGACTGGTCGCCAGCCCATCGCATTGCTCATGTTGACAACTAGTGGACTGGTCGCCAGCCATCTACAGCGGTGACCAGTCGATGATGATTTTTTTTTTTACAATTGATGATTTCCAAAAGAAGATGAAGCTAAAGTAAGTAAATGCTAAAGAAGCACACTAGAGGAACTCACGCAGTAAACAATTTGCTCCATTTCGATGTGTTTTTTTTTTTTGTGCACGATATTATCTGGCACAGGACTGTCAAGTTGTCACCCGTGTGGAGCCCATCAGCGAGTTGAAAAGAAAAGCAAGAAAAAGCCGAAGGAAGAAAGGAATCCAAGCGTTTGTTTTTGCCTTCCAGCTGGTGGCGGTGCCGCTGAAGTCGGCGTGGGTGATGAGCGTGGCCTTCGCGCCGTCCGGCAATTTGGTGGCCAGCGGCGGCCTGGACAACATGTGCACCGTCTACAACATCAAGGCGACCAGTCCCAAGACCCTCCGGGAACTGGACGCGCACACAGGTGAGCCGGCACAGCCCATTTGGCCTGCCGCTCTTTATTTGGGGATGTCCAAATTGACGCGTGAGCCTCTTCAAATGCGAGGAGGAGCGAGCCTGTCCTGTCCTGTCCTGTCCTGTCCTGTCCTGTCCTGTCCTGTCCTGTCCTGTCCTGTCCTGTCCTGTCCCGTCGATCCCAACAACAGACCGCTCGGTGTCTGCCAGGCGAGTTTTGCTTTAGTTTTGCCCTTTTTTGTCCCGTCCTCAAGGTTACCTGTCCTGCTGCCGCTTCCTGAGCGACACGGACATCCTCACGGCGTCCGGCGACACCACCTGGTGATTCCCGGCAGCACGTCGCCGCTCCCAAAAAGCTCGTAAGCGCTCGTAACCGTCCTGTCTTGCGTTTGCCGTCAAGCTGCCTGTGGGACCTGGAGACGGGCAAGCAGAAGGTGGTCTTCACCAACCACATCGGCGACTGCATGTCTTTGGCGCTGTCCCCCGACATGAACATGTTCATCTCGGGCGCCTGCGACTCGCTGGCCAAGCTGTGGGACATCCGGGAAGGCACCTGCAAGCAGACCTTCATCGGACACACCAGCGACATCAACGCCATCGCTGTGAGTCGCGCCGCGCCCGGAGCAAAAAAAAAGACAAGAAGGAAAAGCCTGCCACTCTTTGGCTAGCTAGCTAGCACCATGGGGCTAGCTAACGAGCTAGAACGCTAGCTAACGAGCTAGAACGCTAGCTAACGTGCTAGAACGCTAGCTAGCTAGCACCTGGGGCTAAAGCCAAACTATGGCCGGGTTTTCCTTTCTGGATCTGGATTTGCCACCTCTGAAACCCGTCCAGACAATGATGACGCGAACTGACTGGTCTTCCTTAAAGTCTGGATTGCTTCTTTGTTCCGTTTGTTGACGCGCCGTAACAGCTATATCGTCAACAAACAAATAATAAAGTCCTTAAAAGTTGTTAAATACACTTTCCGTTATACACATGAAAAGTTTATTCAAACAGAAAGCTAGTAGCATGAAACAAAACACTTTAAGGAGAAGCTATCATTTGCTTCACTTCAATTGACAATAACATACAAAAAAGTCCTCTTCGTTCGTTCACGTCCTGCAAAATCACAATCAAACAAGACAAATAGCTCGTCCGCATTCCAGCGAGGCGCTTAGACGGCAACAACGTCAATCTGCGTTTCAGTCAACGGCGGACCGGTTTTCCATTTTTTTCCGTTAAGCGTCTTTCATTTCGGTGTAAAGACGCCTCCGGTGGGTCACACTTTTATTTTGTCGCACTTCCTGGACTTCCGGAAGTGCGACAAAATAAAAGCGCGCCAGGAAGTGCGACAAAATAAAAGCGCGGAACAGGATTTTGACATTCGAAATTGGAAAGCTTGTCATATGAATAAACGGAGTCTTTTATGATTTTGTGACCGCGAGGACGAGCTCCACATGCGTCCTTCTTTGCGACATCTTAGAGAAAACAAAAGTCACCCAACAGTGCAAAGTCCAAAACAACTTTTGCCCACAACTGCTAGCTTCGTGCTAACATATAATAGCAAATTGCATGGACGGGCTCCTGGAAGTTAGCATGAAAGTCCAATGCTTTGTTCAGTTCTTCCAGAGCGGCAACGCCGTCATCACGGGTTCGGACGACTGCAGCTGCAAGATGTATGACCTGCGCGCCGACCAGGAAGTCATCAACTACCAGGACGGCAGCCTCAACGCCGGCGTCACCTCGCTGACGCTCTCCAACTCGGGGCGCCTCATCTTCGCCGGCTACGACGACTTCAACTGCCACATTTGGGACTCCCTCAAGGGCGAGAAAGTCGGTGAGTCGAACGGCGCCGCCCACTTTCAGGCGAGTCCTCACATCTTCTCACGACAAAACGTTCTCATTAGGACGAGAAACTTTGTTAGGAGGAGAAAGTTTTGCATTAAGACGGGAACGTTTCTCCGGAAGACGTGCAAGTCCTGCTGGCAACGTGAGCCGCGTAACGATATTTGTGGAAACGAGCTGCTTTTGCTTGCGTTCTCACCTGCGACTTCATTTGAAGGACGTTGCTGCTCTCCTTGCACGTGGTCTCCATCACGTTGCGTCTGAGAGACGTTTCCAATGTCGTCTGGTCGTCTGCTAAATAAGCTACCGCTAGCAGCTAAAGAAGTTTCTCATCCAAATGATCAAGAAAGTTTCTAGATGAGGATGAGAAACTTGCTGACATTTATATTTGACTTCTTTCTTTTTTTTTTGGTTTTCTTCATTTTGTAAGAAATAGACTTTATTGTCTTGAAAAATGTTGTTGATTACGATCACAACTACTACGATTAGTTTTTGTCAAGTCATCAAAACAAAGACGGAGGTGGCGCCCTCTTGTGGCTCTCATCGGATGTTTACAAAACGTCAGCGGTCGAGCGAAAACAAGCCATTTGAGATCGAACCCCCGGCCGAACCCTCGACAAACGCGTCCGGCCACCGTGTGATTGCCGTGTGGGCGCTTTCTCCCTGTGGTGTGTGTGTGTGCGCGCGCAGGCGTCCTGTCCGGCCACGACAACCGCGTCAGCTGCACCGGCGTCCCCGAGGACGGCATGGGCGTCTGCACGGGATCCTGGGACAGCTTCCTCAAACTCTGGAACTGACGGACACGCAGACGGACAGCGGCCACCGACGGCGCGACAGGGAAGACAAAAGCAAAGACGGGGGGAGGCTCGGCGTTGGTTCTCGGAGGCTCCGTCGTCTTTCGCGTCTCATCTATGCAAAAAGAAAAAGAAAAAAGCAGCAAAGGAGGCCAGCCGACATCCGCCAGGAATGATGAAGTCATGATTCAAAAGTCTAGCACCATAAAAAAAATAAAAAAATTAAGTCTGACATGATTGCTACTGACGAAAGTGTAGGAATGCAGATGTTGTTGTTTTGACTGTGAAGTAGGCCTGCACTCGCTTGCATGTAAATAGCACACGTTAGGTTGCTTTCATTTCTATTTAATGGTGTCAAACGTTAGCACTCGATTGTCATTCAGTCTCGTGTTTTCCTTCTTTTTTCCCTTCCCGGAGGCTCCTCCCCCTTTGCCCCTCCCCCCTTCCTTTACTGCGCAGGTCCAGATGTTGATTTGTAAATGTGTGGCATGTAACGTTCGAGGCTCCCGTCAATCACCTCCGATTGCGTTTTCGGCTCCTCTGGAAAAAGAAACTTTCTAATAAATGTAGAATTCTGCATTCACAGCAGCCAACGTGTGTCCGTCCGTCCGTCCGTGTGTGTTGAAAACAGACGCCAAAAACAAACAAACAGAAGAAAGAAACACAGGAAGTGTTGCGAGGAAATCTGCTTGACTGGGTAAAAAGTCGCACGCACGCGCGCGCACACACAACAATGTCAGCGGCCAATCACCGGAATATTCATGAGGGCTGGTTGGGACACTTGATTGAAATCATATCATCACATTTGATTCTTAGGTTTGAAGTTTTGAATTGCTGCTTGTTGCATCAAAGTGCAGCCAGGATGCTTCACACGCGTCACCAATTTGAGCCATGAATCGAAAAGAGCTCATTTTTGCGCTTTTGGTTTTGCAGATGATCGGGTTTGCTTGCGTTGAGTGAAAATCACGTTTGCTTTCCAACAAACGCGCCATTCAAGTATTGCTCGATTTGTGAATGTTTCCTCGCGTGGTCTGACCTTGACATTTGCTTGATGATCTTCTCACGTGCGAATTTGAGACGGAACGGGCTCGGCGGCGCGCCTCGTCTCGATTGGCCAAGAACTTTGCCGCCTTTTCTTTTTCAGCGGCTGACTTGTGACGTGACGAGTGTGCCTTGCCGGCATCCGGTGGCGAGTTGCCGGCAGGTGCACGGCGGCTGATGCTTGCTGAATGAGGCCATTTTGTCCATTTGCCGACTTGCAAGCTCAGCGTCATCGCCTGGCGAGTTTCCGCCGCCGCTTTTTGGACACGCGCGTCACTCGACACGTTAAAAGCTTCCGCTCCAACGCGCGCTTTTGCGTTTTTCATGACCGCTGCCGCTGTGTGTGTTGTGGGTTTCTTTCTCGTTGCATTTGCTTTCAAGTTGGGACGCATTTCATCATCTCAGGGGACAGCAGGGTTTCTTTTTTTCTTTTCCTTTTTCTCTCATTTTTCGTGTTGCTTTTTTTTCTCCTTTTTTGCTCTTTCCCGTTTTTTCTCTTCTTCTCCCTCTTGTCCATTTTTTCTTTCCCTTCTTCTTTTCTCACTTATTGTCCACATTGTTTTCTTCTTTTCCTCCCTTTTTTTTTTGTCTGAATGACCAAACGAGCGTTGACACATTTCGGGGCGGAAATGTTGATGAGCGTCCACTTTTGCTGCTCTTGGTCTCCTCCTGCTGGTAGCAAGTGGCAACGACAAGACGACAGCGAGCGTCCTGCTGCTGCTCCACGTTGTCATTATTTGTCAAGACTTGATGCCAAATGTCAGCGCGTTTGCTTGCCTTCAATTAGTGGCGCATGCCGAGCGTCAAGGGAACCGTTGACCTTTGAGAGCACACACACACACACACACGTGTCGCAAGCATGTTGTCATCCCTCCAGCGGATCTTGATCGGATGGCTCGGCTGAATCGGCCATCGCCAATCAGCGAGACGTCATCAGCTGTGCCAGGAAAATTCATTTCGCTCCAGAAATCCATTGATTAGCATGATATGGTGGCTTGGGTCATCGATCCGTGCAATTGACGTTTGGACGCAAGCGGAAGAATGAAATGTTGAAGATTTGACTTGTGCGTCGTCTTTTTGTGACGTTTGCTTGACGTTTTTCAAAAATGCGTCTTGGCTCAATCAAGATTGCAAAACGCTGGCTCCTTTTCCTACCCAGGACACTCTTTTTGCTAAAAGATGGCCAAGTATGGATAACCAGTATCGGTATCGGGCTGATTATCAATGATCGCAATGCTGCCCTCTTGTGGCCATTGCCATTTAGTTCATGCAATTTTAAGAAAAAAGGTTATTATTTACGTCTTTCTTTCAAATTATCTGTCATTGTTTTTGAGGGCGACATTTTATGTATCCAAAATATCTGCATCGGTGACGACTCCAAGATGAGTACTTGTACTAGTATCGGTCTGAAAAAAGTGCTATCGAACATCACTCATTTTTCTGCATGTGTTATCCGTCGCCACCTTTAACATCGGGCCCTCCTGGCGCCAGTCGGTTCACATGCGTTTCCATGGCGATGGCAGGCAGCAGCAGGAGGAAGAGGAGCAAGGCTGCCAGGTCACATGTCGGCCGCTCTTCCTCCTCCTCCTCTTCCTCATTCCTTCCTCCCGATGCTTTGTCAAAAGTGTTTCAGGTGTAAAAAGAAAAAAAGTCCAAAAACGGGAGTTAGCAGGTTTGTCCGTTATCAGAATGTCATTTATGTCATTGAGAATAAGAATAAAATAAAAAATGTGTGTGTTGAGTCTGCACGTGTCCTTGGTTTGCCAAAGTATCCAAGTACTATGTGTACTTGAGTAAGAGTGGTACGTACCATAGCCATCTTGTGATGATTATCAATAATTGATATTGGGAAATCTTTTCAGATGATTTGGCGACGATGTCGGTCGAGTGAACGTTTTGGGCCTGCTGATGGGAGACAGGAAGTGACGTCACCACACTTAGCTCACCTTCCTTCGCAATTTCCAAATCATCTGAAAACATGCAAATGAGGTGCTTAGAAATGGCTGTCACGTGATTTTCCTCGTCGTCGTCGTTGCGTTGCCGTGACGTCTCGCGAGACTGAAGGTTTGTTGCCGTAACAACCGGGATGGAGACGTGCTCGTTAATATTCACATCAAGTCTGAACGTCTCATTTCATCAAGTCACTGAGGATGATGAGGATGATGAGGATGAAGGCTCCTTTTGCACTTCCGCATTCCCTTTGGACGTGTTGGAAGTGTGCAGCTTGGCGTCTCACTTGTCAGGCTGGAAGAGAAACAAACAGAAACGATCGCGAACCAACGCATCGGATGAGCCGCCGCCGCCGCCGCCGTCGTCGTCATGGCAACTGATGACATCACTTTTTAGAAGGGCCGGCAAACGACAAATGTCAACATACGCCGCATCAACGCGTGCTCTCCATTTGTGATCAGCATCACATGTGGATTAGTTGATTGCGTGATCGATTGATGCACAGCATTTTTTGTGTGTGAAAAAGTCAAAAAAAAGATTACCAACCGACCAATATGAAGCATTTTTACCCCCCAAATTGCATCATTTATCCTTTGCAGTTTGGATATTTTATTCTATACCTTCGACATGGTTTTCAATTTATGTTTTACTTTCTTTTCTCTTTTTTTTTTTTAAAAAAAATCCCCATAACATTTTTGTAATCGGCCACATGTGTGTGATGAAAAATGCTGACATGTCATGTGTAATGTTCGCTTTTTTTGTTTGCCACAGGAAGGAAAGGCAACTGCTGCCTTCCTTTTCTTCTTCTTCTTCTTCTTCTTCTGCTGCTGCTGCTGCTGGCGGCTGGACGCGTCCCGGCCAATCAGCTCGGAGCGCGACCGCATCTCGCGCGCTGATTGGCTGATTGGCGCCACTTGAAGAAAGCGAACGTGGGCAAAAAATCATCATAAAAAAAAAAAAAACAAGCAGCAAAAGGCTGCGAGGCGGCGGACGGACGAGACGCGCAACGACGACTACTACGCGGCGGGCAGCACGAAGGACGGAAGACGTCCGGACCGCACAAGCGGACCGAGCCGCCTCGTCTTTGTATTTTGTTTCTTTTTTAAAACACCTTTTGTTGTTTTGATTTGCCATTTGTCGTAGTGGCTTGCACGAGAAATGGACGTGAAAACCTCGACCCGGTTTCTTCCACGCGCCACGCTCCAACATGACAGGTGCGTACATGCGTCCTCGTCAATGACACCTGGCACTCATGCACCCCCCCCCCCCCTCACCCCCCCTCCAACATACTGTGCCGTGTAGTAAACGGGTCTAGACTTAGCATAACCTCTTAGCATAGTGCAAAAAAGGGGGTGCGGTGAGTTTTTTTTTTGGGTGGGGGGGGGTGATGGTCCTGCTGCAGTGTTGGCGCCACACACGCGCACGCGCTTCTCCACGAGCGCGTGCCCGTACGCCTCCTCGGCACAATGCAACAAACCTCCATCTTGCCTCGATGCTGCTGCAGACGCGCACGTGCCATGCGCGCGCACGGCGGGTGGGGGTGTGCACGCGCGTCAAGACAAAAGGCGCACGCATGCGGACATACACTTGCGCACGCACGCAAACACGCGCACACGCGTTATTAGACTGACGGGCGCACGCACGCACGCACGCACGCACGCAGGGAGAGAGTGATTTAGTGCTTTTTTTGCGGCATTCGCATGTGTGTGTGTGTGTGTGTGTGTGTGTGTGTGTGTGTGTGTGTGTGTGTGTGCGTGTATTATGGGATGAGATGAAATGAGGCGCCTCCAGCTGCCCCGCCATTGACACACCTTTGAACTCATCGCACTCATAATGGAGGCCAACATGCTTGATGATGTCGCATGTTTACGCGCACACACACAAACACACACACACACACACACACGCGTGGCAGCGCACTTGTTAGCACGTTAGCTTGATTGAAGTGCAACCTGTCCACAACAGATGCTAATGCGTGAACGAATGTTTGTCGAAATGTTGGTTGGCGACCAATCCAAGGCATCCTCTCGCTCATCATCAGATGGGTAGGCCCAGGTTGACCCTTGACCCCAGTGAGGAGAATGGAAAAGCGTCCTTTGATTTGATGACATCATCACTCGGCGCCAGATGATGTCATCCGTGGGAGTCTGACAACTTAACTGCGTTCAATTGTCAAATGTGTTCATTTGCATGAAATTCAATATAGAAAATGCGGATTGTCACTTGATTTTGCTCTGTGTCATTTTGCATCAACATTTGGACTTTTCTTTTTCAATCTCATCTACAAAATGTCCAACAATCAAATGTGGCCACCCAGCACAAAAGTGTGCACACCCCAAATTTTCAATTATTTTTCCATCTTGCTTCAACTCAAATTAATTGAGTTGGGGGGGGGGGGATTCTTTTATTTTGACAGTCGTGTTTCTTCTTTTATGTCAATAGTGTTGCTTTTATTTTGACAGTCCCACTTCTTTTATTTTGAGAGTTTTGCTTGTTCTTTTATTTTGATTGTCCTTCTTCTTCCCTTCCCTGTTGATATTCCCGCTTCTTCTTTTATTGTGATAGATGTGCTTCTTTTATTTTGTTAGTTTTAGTTTCTTGTTTGACTTTTCTGGTCATCACGCACCAGAGCGAGCAAATGAGCGTTGGCGAGAACGATGATGGCGCACGTCGATTTTTTTTCTTCTTCTTTCGCCCACGTCAGAGTCGAGTCAACGAGCGGCCGGCCTGCCGCCCGCGCGTGCGGCGTGGGCGGGTCAAGTGCATTGTGGGAAATGCTGGGAATGCCGCAGCCAAACTGCAAAAAGATGCATTTTTTTTCTTTTCTTCTCCTCCCGTCTTTCGGCATGTCCAAAAAAAAAAAACATGCAACTTGCCAACGTATGCTACAAGTTTGTGGCGGCAACCGAGTGGTTAGCATGTGTGCTTCACAGTCCAGAGCAGGGGTTGGGCACTCTCGGTTCTCGAGGGCCGGAGCCCCGCAGCTTTTGGATGTTTCCCTTCTCCAACACAGCTGATATCTGATCAGCTCATCAGCAAGCTCTGCATCAGCCTGATAACGATCCTGTTGATTGGAATCAGCTGCGTTGGAGCGGGGAAACCTGCAAAACCCCTGGAGGACCCAGTTTGCCCACCACTGGTCCACAGGTTCTACGTTGGAATCTCGATGCTGGCCCTGCTTCTGCGGGAAACTTCTTCCCTCCCACGCCACACTATGTTAGCATGTTAGCATGTTAGCTTGAGAATGAGAAAGTTGGCTGGTGACCAGTCCATTCTTTGTTCATCCTTTCCCTGACATTTACCAGCGAGCACTCCAGGGTGTATCTTGATTCTAGCTGACCTTTGACCTTAGTGAGGAAATGGCTGTATGAATATTTCACATGGTCACAAATGTCAGGGAATCAATGAGTCTTTTTTTTTTTTTTTTGCACACGAGGGGCTGTGGTTGCCATGGCCATCAAAAGGATGCTCAGCTCCTATTGGACGCCAGCATTTTTGTTGTCGTCGTTGTTTTAATTTCCTCCTGGTCGTCCATCAAGCCTGCGTGGCTGCCGTGTGCGCCGCGCTGCCATGTTGAAAGTCTCAATGGCCATTTTTATGTAACCTTTTTGAAAATGACCAAAATAATTGCCAATTAATGTGATCATTTATTAGTTGTTAATTAATTGTTGAACCTCTACTAACATTATTATTAGTAGGAGCACTCAACTCTTGAGTAGTCGCAAATGCTGATACCACTTGTGCTTTTGATACATACAGTGACATTTGTCCAAAAAAACAATGGCAGATCATTTGAAAGAAAGACCGATGTATTCCGATACTGAATCTTCCCATAAAATTGCATGAAATGAGTTTCTAATTTCTAGTTCCTGATTGTAACAATTGGATTGAGTACCGATACCTTAAAATAAGGCCGTGCGTGTAGTGGCCCGACACGATACATGCATGTATCGGTACTTGCCCGTCCCTAACAGCGTTCTCTCACTTTTTGCAGGTTCAATGCCCGCTCGCACATTTCCACCAAGAAAAAAACAAACCAAAAATCAGTTGTGATGCCTTGAAGGCTTTTTCTAAGTTCATGGCTTGAAATAATAAGGTTAAAATATTTCTTTGTCATTAAAAAAAGGTTTACTAATTGTTTGGATGGATAATTACTCATTTGATTGACGTTTAAAGGAACTTCCGTTTTCCGATGACACACTTCCGGTTGGCAAGGAAACAAAATGTCCGCCTTCTCCGAAAATGCAATCTACTGCCATCCACGTTGAATTAGCAGGCGAGAATGCCGTAAACGTCCTTTTATTATACTTTGTACATACGAGTGTGAATATGAATGCTTATTTCCGTCAAAATGTTGTTATAAATGCTTTGATGCACTTTGCTTTGCAATGGCGAGCCATTTATTTTTGTATTTACAGTTTTTGCCACATGCTCATGAAGACAATTGAACACAATCCAGGGGGGAATTAAATAATCTGTCAGAACCCCGCCGCCAAATATGGAGGTACAACCTGAGGTAAAACCTGCAATGTACGAGTTATGGACCCAAATGAAGTAACAAGGGATTAACGTGTTCGTAAAGGGATCAGCAGTTTGCGTGCTTCCTGCTCATTAGGAGCAACATCGCCACCTGGTGGACGGCCGAGAGTCATTTACTCAAATCAAAGTTGACGTTTTGAAAAGCTTGGAAAAAAAGAAAGAAAAAAGGACGTGTGTTTTTGTTTGTTTGCAGTGTGAGGAGAAGGTGGAAGAAGCCGTGAGCGGCCTGGAGAATTTCCCGATGTCCGAAACCAAACGTTGGCGCCAAAGTGACGAGCGCGTCAAGACAAGAAGCAAAAAAGACAAATCCGGAAGCCGTCTGAGCTTTTGCTGTTCTCCAAAGCTCGTCGGGGGCCGGCAGAAGCATTCGGACGCGCTCCTCCCGAAGGCGTCCCACGCTTCCTGGTCCTGGTCCTGGTCCTGGTCCTGGTCTTCTTCCGTGGACCGCCATCCCTTTACGCCACAACGCAGACCTCGCGTCCACGTGCGGACGAAGCCATAGCCGCTCAGCTCAGATGAGTCCGGGTTCGTTCATGTCTGGCGTGCGAGCAGAAGCGCGCCGCCCCGCTCGAACCGGGCCCAAGCCCTTCTTCGTCCTCTTCTGCTGGCTGGAGCTCAATTCGGAGCAGAGACACTCGTCGCACAAGGGCCACCTCCGCACATAGGGCCCCCCCAAAGCGCCCCCCCCCCTCCCACCGGGCTTTCAATCACGCGTTTGCCTTGAGGCTCATTCAGCTGCTGGCCATCGTCTTTTCTCGCAAGGCTCGTCGCCTGCTCGGCTTTTTGGCAACGACGCGTCTTGGAAAAGTTTACATGCAACCTTCAATGTTTACACTTCACCTCCTTTCGTCCGGCGTCCATTTTGTGCTCCCGCTCGGGTGATGAAGAGTTTACATTTCCGACGCCAGATGTTTGAACGCGTCGCCTAGCAACAAGCTGCATTTACACAAGGACACGTTGACATTTACGTTCAATTGTCAGACCAAAATTTTCATACTTGGGAAGCTTTTTATAAGTCATCCTGCAACGGGCGTTGTTTATTTGTATTATTTTTTTTACGACACATCAACATGACGATGAAAGCCACAAATTCACCAGGGATATTTTGCTGCTCCCTGCTGCTTTTCTCCTGCCTTGCTGTTTCCACGGTAACCACCGATAACGATGTCAGGAAGCCGCCGGCCGGCCGCGCCGCCGCATCCCCGCCGGCCGGCAAGCGCGACACCCTCTTCCTCCTCACGGGCTTCAAGCCGCCGCCCAAGAAGGCGGAAGTGGAGGACGGCGACGAGCGGCCGCCGCTTGTGGCCCAGCTGCCCCCCAAGCCCCTCCCCCAGACCATGTTGCCCCGGAACATGACGGCCGACGCACTCAAGCCCCCGCTAGGCGCCGCCCAAGTGGCGCCGGCCCCCAAGCAGCTGGTGGACGTGGACGTGTGCAGGTAGGACACGTGTGGCAACGTGTGGCAACGTGTGGCAATGTGTGGCAACGTGTGGCAACGTGTGGCAACGTGTGGGACGGCGCTCGCTTGCAGAGGCGTCTCGCTGTTGCCTAGCAACCGCTCAATCGTGCCGCAGCACAGCTGAGATGTTGGAAATGTTGTGTTTGTCTCCCAGCCATGCTTGAAGTCCGACTTGATGATTTCAAATTAGAGGCCGTAACGGTCATCAAAAACATGATGAAACATTGGAGGATTTGTAAAAAAAACAGTTGAGCTCCAAGCCAGGCGAGGGCGCTGTGGGTGCGCTGGAAGTTGTTGATGTTTTTGCTTTGCTGCCTGGCTCAGGGGCTACTTTGACGTGATGGGCCACTTGGACAGCACCTTCAACTGCTCCAAGGGCAGCTACATCTACTGCTGCGGCACCTGCCACTACCGCTTCTGCTGCGAGCACCAGCGCAACCGTCTGGACCAGGACTCCTGCACCAACTACAAGTCGCCCGACTGGGCCGAGCCGCAGGTGCCCGTCACCCTGCCCGCCGATAACAAGCCCGACCCGGACTTCGAGACGCTCCAGCAGCAGAACAGCAGGTGGGTGAACAGAATCCGCACCCACTTGCGAAAACCACCGTCGTTATGGCAACCAGCGCTTGCGTCAAGCTACTTGTTTGTCACCCCTGCCGGTCGGCTGATCAGTCTTTTGTTGCGCAGACAAAGGTCATGACCTTACCAGAGACAAGTAAACTTTGTTTTCTAAGCGCCAAACCATATTTTGTCAAATGAAAATTGGCTAGCTTAATGCTAACATATGTTATGAAACACTACACACAGGCTAATGTAAAGTAGCATGGATGTTGTGGTCATTCGAAACTTTGAAGCAGGAGCGGATGGGGCGGGGCATGACATGATGGGACAGGACAGAGCAGGACAGGATGTGACAAGACGGGACCGGACATACTAAGTGGGCTAGGAAGGGTTGAGATGATGTAGAATGACAACAGGATAGGCCAGGACAGAACTGGATTGGTTGGGAATATACAGGACAGAGTAAGATGGAACAGGGCAGGACAGGATGTGAATGCTTTGGGGCATGGAAAGGTACAAGGTAGGACTGGAGCAAGGGACAGGACAGCTTAGATGGGCTAGGACAGGGTATAGTGATATGATGGAACAAGACATGATGGATCAAAGTAGGACAGGAAGGTACAGGACCGAGTTGGATGGAACTGGACAGGATGGAACAGGGCAGGACATGATGTGAATGGTGTGGACAGCACAGGACAAAGTTTGGCCAGGATGTGACAGTGTAGGACCGAATGGAACGGCACGCTAGAGGACAAGATGTGAATGGTTGAGGACAAGAGGAGGATGGAATAGGACTGTTTTGTTGGCTTGTGGGGACAAACAGTTGAAAGCTCATTTTTGCCTGCACCCACTTTGCGGACGTGCAGCACGGCCTACGTGATCGGCGGCGTGATCTCCTTCACATTGGTGATGGCGGTGGGAGTCCGGATCGCCTTCGCCAAGGTGGCGCGCCGCCCGCGCAACCGAGACGCCAACATGCCAAGGTGAGACGCTGCTTGGGAAGCGGAACGGGGTCAGCTGAGGTCACACGTGTGTGCGCTTGTGACAGGTCGCTGGTGGACATCCTGCGGCACCAGTCCAGTCCCGTGCAGCACGGCGAGAGGAACAACATGCTCAACGCCTCCAAAAACGTGTACACGCCCATCCTGCAGAGCAAGGACAACCGCAGTGAGTGACCGCGCCCGACTTTTGCGTATGACGAGCGTCTGCCGCTGACGACTTCATCGGCATTCGCCGTTTTCACGCCGCCTTGCGTGACCACATACAGTAGATGCTAAAACCTCATTGGTGCCGTTTGTCGGCCCGTCCGCCATATTGGATGTGTCAGCTCAGCCCTGCAAACAAATGCAGGCGACTCCTAAAACCCGAAAAAGTCAGACGTTCAATTGCTGAACAGAAAACAAAATATGGCAAGTCGTTATCTTCTATTTGTGTGTCAGTTTGTGTGTGTGTGCGTGCGTTTGTTTTTGCCATCCTGTTTGTGTTATTCGGTGTGTGCTTTGCCGTATGCTTGATGCCAGCGTGTAGCCTCCTCCCCCTCTTTGACCTCCGACTCACTCACATGCACCCCCCCCCCCCCACTGCGTGCTTCCTGCCGAGGGCTGGGGCCGTTTCCATGGCAACCAAAAAGCAAGGCAAGCATTTGTTTTTCACGCCTTTCATTGTGTGTGCGTGTGTGTGTTTGTGTGTGTGTGTGTGTTTGCGCGCATGGTGTTGGGCTGCGATGTAAACAAGATGGCAGCCCAAAATTGTCATGGCCGCCGACCCTCATCACGGATGTCGTCGGCTTCCTTTCGTTTGCCAAACGGAACTTTCGGCGTCACGTTGTCATTTGACTGCTTCACTCGCGTCGTCACAAAAGTTCACAATGCTTAAGTGCACTTGAGTGCATGTGTGTGTGTGTGTGATCTTTTAGCGTGTGTGTCCATATTTCAGTGTGTGTGTGTTCGTGCCAGTGTGTGTTCATGTTTGTGTATGTCATTTTGTGTGTCATGATTTTTTGTGTGTCTTAGTCTGTTTCTGTGTATGTGCCAGTGCACATGTATAAGTGTGTGTTTTTCTGTGTTCGTGTGCGTGATGAAATGCAAATGTGTGTCCACGTTGCAAACGAGCGAGCGAGCGAACGCGTCCTCCCTCCTCCGCACGGGCGCTCTTACATAAAAGCGTTCGGATCGCTTTTTGCGTCCATCGATCCTTTTTTGCACTCACCATAAAAATGTGTGTGCGTGCGTGTACATACGAGAGGTGGCCACCGCGAGGATGGTTGCAAATAGATGAGACGTAACCATTGTGTGAGTTGTTTTTGCTGTCGCCATGGAGACTGCAGCCATGTTGTAACCTGTGTGTGTGCGTGTGTGTGTTGAGAGCGAGGAGGCGCCCGCATGAACAACATGAGCACCCCTCAACTGTCGTCGGGCCCCAAACTGATCGCCAGCAGCAGCAAAGTCCCCGGCGGGAGCATGATGGGGGGCGGGGCCATGTTGGCGGGCAGCGGCATGCGGCACAGCGCCAGCCACGCCTCCTTCTCGCACTCTTTCCACAACCTGGCGCAGCTGCCGCCCTCCTACGAGGCCGCCGTCAAGCCGGAAATCTGCCGATACAGCTCGCTGAAGAAGCTCGGTCAGTCGCTGGTGACGTCATGTTTTGTGTTTTTTTCTTTTTTGGGAGCGCAAGCTGCTGATTGCTGCTTTCTCTCGTTTGCCGCCGTTTGTATCAGAGCGCGACCTGGACGAGTATCCGGGCTACTACTCGTCCAAGCGCCGCTCGGCCAACGCGCCGCCGACCTTCTACTCGTCGCAGCATCACCTCCCCTGGCCGGCGGATTACGCGGCGGGCTCTTCGCGGGTCACGCTGCAGCTCGACGGCTCCCGGCCACGCCCCTACGTGCCGCCCTCCACGCCCAACCCGTACCCGCTGCCCGTGCCCGCGCACTACGGCGGCGGCTTCAGCTTTGAGCGGCCGCCGCGTCGCGTGCGCTCGCAGGATCAGCTGCTGGCGCTTGGCGAAGGCAACACGCTGGCGCGCCTCCTCAACAACAACCAGCAGCACTACTACAGAAACAGCATGGGGAGGGGGGCCGACTCGCAGACGCTGCGCAGGTGACACGCATGCACGCGCACGCACGCACGCACGCACGCACGCTCCATGACAACACAAAACAAGCCAATCATTTTTGTACGAAGCAACCCAACTTATTTTACCCAAGAAGTCCCCAATTTGGGTTCATTTTCAGATTGTCATCACACTGACATGCTCACGCACGCACGCACGCACGCACGCACGCACGCACGCACGCACGCACGCACGCACGCTCGCTCACTTGATCTATGATTGAGTCACACACTCTGTCATTCTGCCATATTAGTATCGGGTCAGTCCGTGTGGCACGCGTGAAGTTTTTGTGGCGACCCGGCAGGTCCCACGAGCGCCTCCTGGTGTCGGCCGAGCGCGAGTGTCTGGAGGACCAGCCGCTGGCCATGGGGCTGATGGCGGAACGAGGCGGCGGCGGCGGCGGCGGCGGCTGCATGGTGCCCACCATGGGTCGTCTGAGCCACCACCACAAGGCGCAGTCGCAACAGAACATCTGCGGCACGCCGTCCATGGAGCGCCACCACATGGTCAAGATGAACTCGCACCCGACGCCAGGCCACGAGCACGCCGGCTGGGAGGGCCACCCCGGCGCCCGCCGCATGGCCTTCGCCAACAGGCGCCAGAACACCCTGGAGCAGCTGCACTTCATCCCGGGCGCCGGCGGCGGACACGCCCTGAGGACTGCCAGTAAGAACGAGGTCACCGTGTGAGACCGGCGCAGCGCTCGAACCTTCTTCGGCCGCTGTGCTTAAAAAAAAAAGGTTGGATTTACCTCACGCCTGTTTCGACTCGCAAAACATAACAAAAAGATTCACACACATTGAGCCACTTACACAAACTGACGCACACACTGACTACGTTTACGGAAGCCAAGAATCGTTTGAAAACACAAAACGTGTTCCAATTTCGAAAGGCCATGCAAACGTGCGCACAAAGACCAAAAATCTTTTTCCAACCCGAATATTTGCTCCTACAAATGAATGCTCTTTTCCCAAGCAAACTTGGTCTGAAAAGTACATGAAGTACTTTGTATGCGCGGCGGCCATCTTACGTTGCCGCTCACTAAGCGAGCCTCATTTGAATACATTAACATGCAATCACCCTTTCAAAAGACAAATATTTCCTTTATTTAGGTTTTGAAAGACCACGTAAACATGCACAAGAAACACAAAGATGCTTTTTTTTTTTGGGGTGCGTCCGTCTCGCGTCGATACATTGACTTCTTTGCTGCCTTTTCACAGGATTTTCTGTCTCTGTCCTTCCATTTTCCCAAACCAACAAGGATCGGGCAAAAATGCCACAGTGTGTATCTTTACTCAAGTCGAGATAAACAAACTTTTGGGCAAGAAGGAAAACGGCAACTTGATGATTGCGCTACGTGACATCAAAATCATGATGGAAGTAAGAATGGCGCCTCTTTATGTGACGACAACGTTGTCCGCACGCGGCGCTTGACACGGACGGGAGTAGCGTCACTCACGCATGTCAACGGGTCATCCCGAATGTTTCCAAAACTGCAATTTTCACCTTGACTGCATGTAAACATAGTCACACACACACACAAATTGACACGTGCATACAGAAACTCACACAGTGATTGGTGCACGCACGCACGCACGCACGCACGCACACACACTTGCGAGTAGTTGTCGAAACATGCCAGGTAGGTAAAAGATTTGATTCCTATTGCTTGGTATCCGTATAAAGAATGAATGAAACCCGAATGAACCTCGTTCCACACCTGTGAGAGGAAATTGCATTTTTTTTGGAGGAGACTCCCATTTGTGTTCTCCTTCATTCAAGGGTTTGTAGAAAAAAATAAAAAATAAAATAGAAATCAATTTTGGGGGGGGGAAATCCCAACGTTACTTTTCCAGACAAAATGATGACGTCATCTCATTTGAATATCTACCAGCATTTTTTTAAGCTCAAAATCAAACTTTGAGTTTTTAAAATGATCAAAAGTGTATTTCCATTCATTTCAATGGAGAGCGATGGTTTGAGATACAAGCGTGCTCACAAAACAACATCAACTCGTATGTCAAGGCGCCAGTGTATTTTCATGTTTTTCAAAGTTTGATTTTGATGCTCAAAAAGTTATCTTAGAAATGTCACCTCAGTTTGAGTTGGCACGTACACTTGCATAAGGCCGCCTCCTCGTCCCGACGGCAAAACTTGTGAATAGAAAATGTGTCAACCCCTCGCCCGCTTTTTGGTTGATGGGCGAACGGGAGGACCAACGCGTCCTCGCCGCACTGGACTGCATCGAAAGGCCCACATCCTGCAAAAATTCTGCCGTGTCGCCAGCCGCAGTTTGGATGGAGCACCAACACTTTGAGACCGTGGGTCACACTCGCCCCCTACGGGACAGACGGTCGGCTGGCGGCACACTTGATGACACTAAGGGCTAAAAACACAAAACAATGGATGATGATGTGTGTGTGTGTGTGTGTGTGTGTGTTTGCATTCCTTACGTGTGTCGGCTTTCGGACGACTTTGGAGAGACATTTTGGACGGCCGAGACGACGAATCCGCTTGCATCGGGGACCCGTTTTGCTTTTGGCTCATATTTGACACGCCACAAAGTCAAGGGTGAAGTCGTGTGCTTTTTATGCAAAACAGGACACAATTCAACCAAATCAGACCAAGGAGGGCTTACATGGCAGGACGCACGTTATTGTTCTGCTTGTCGCTATACAACACTGCCATCCATACATGATTGATTGTAGTTCCATCAATCCTTTTCCGAACCCATGACGTGAAATTGGATAGTTTTCCACCGCAAAAAAGGAAAATGCAACACCAAAAATTGTGTAAAGTGATCCAAAAATGTGTTGTAAAATAAGGCAACGTCTCAAGTATGTCATTGTTGGACACAATATTTGTCTTCATATTTCCCATTGCGTGAAATTGGACGATTTCCCGCAGCGCACCTGCAAATGTCTTTCAGCAAACTGCTTGGCATTCAACAGCTTTTTCTTTCCAGATGTGTGCCGTGCATTTTTGACTGACGTGGCGATGATGTCACAGCGATGATGTCACAATGTGTGCGCGCGGGACTCCTCCTGGGGTTGCCGAAGCGCCGACAAACTTTTCCAAGAGTGGAAAAAGATGATCGCTCACTGTTGTCATCGACCAAAGACACTTGAGCGCTCGTGTTTTGTCTTTTTGGGTTGTTGTTTTTTTTCCAGAAAGAGAAAAGCTGCAAAGTCTTCTTGGTGTCAGGCTTGACATGAATCGTGTCAGTGTGTGCGTGCGCGTGCGCGTGTGTGTAAATCACAGCCATGTAATCTTTGTAAGCTCGTCCGCATACCTCAAGTTGTACATGACTTTTTATTTGGAACCTCCCCTCCAATATTGTCTTTCCAGGACAAAGAAAAGCCTCACTTTTTTTTCTCTCTTCTTCTTTTGGGTTTGTACAAATCATCATGTTTGACAAAGACAATTACAAATAAATCCTTTCAAAGCTTTTAGGTTTCGTCTACTTCCATTTTGACAAACAAACCACTCAACCAGATGCCTCTTGGCGCCAGTTCCATTAAAGATGATCTGGGGTGAGGGACAAAATGCAAGATTTTTTCTCTCCAAGGCTAAAGAGAGAATTGACCGATACATACGGGGCTATGAAAAGAAATGATACCGTAGACGTCACAACTACAATCACCGACATGTTGCCCGTGGGCACGAGGCAGCAGCTCCCGAGGACCACATGAGATCATTGGAGATGATTTGAGCACATTTGTCATCAAACTGGCAGCCCTTGAACCACATGAACCAAAGAAGTAGCTCTCAGATTGAAAGTTTGGTGAGCCCTCTTTTAGAAGATCAAATTCACTCGATTCTCACGGGGTTATAGACCCCCCCCCCCCCCCCAGCCCCTGTGCAGCGCCGTCCCTGTCCCAGCTGACTTTGGGCAAGGGGCGAGTTTCAGCCTGGATTGGTCGCCATGCGTGCTATCTTATGGCCCACGGACTGGTCGCCAGTCAATTTCAGTGAACATACAGACAAACGGAGGACTGGTGTCCAATCTGGTCACATGTGGACAGTTTAATGGACTGGTCACCAATTTATGGAGAATCCAGTTAAATCAGCACACGCGTGTGAAGGAAAAACACAGCACGAACTTAATGGTGTCTTTTATTGATTCATTCATTCTGGACGCACGCGCGCGCCATGTCAACACCAGGCCCGCCGTGCTCGTGCACGCGCAGCCGAGCGGCGAGAGGCGCACTATTTGGCAGGCAGGGGTCAGCGCTGAGGCGCGTGAAAGCGGGGCGGTGGTCGGCGGTGGTCGCGGCCGGACACGAGCAGCCAGCGGCCGCCGGCCTTGTTGTACCCGGGCCGGAACCAGCGCGCGCACAGGAAGCGACCATTCGGGGGCTCCGAGCAAGCGTAGAGGGGACGACCGAAGTCGAGCGAGCGAGCGCCGACGCGGGGCGGAGAGGCAGCCCAGCAAGACCCCCAGCCAGCGGCCTCCGACCGCGGAGAGCTGGGACACTTGAGGCGGGCCAAAGGTGGATGCGAGGCGGCGTCGCGGAGCCTGGAGACAATGGCGGCGCCGAGCGGGCTCCGAGTGGACGCCAGGCAGGCCTAGCTCGCCGCTAGCCCGGGTGGGACGAACGAGACCCCCGCGGTCACCACCGCCTGCCTCTTATTTTGACGAAAATTTGGAGGTGAGGCTGTTTATATTTTTGTTTTTGTGTGGTGTAAGGAACTACTTTCTCTTTACGGCGGCGGAAGGTTAGCTCGTCCGTTAGCATCGCGCTAATCGGAGGCTAACCGCTGGGCTAAAGTGTTAGCATCGCAGGTTGCCATCTTTTTTTGCACTTTTCGTGTTTTTTTCTCTTATGGTGGAATTCTACGTCCATTAACTGAATTGACGCGCACTTTGATGACGTGCTTGGCCATTCGGACTCTTATTTTGTACCGTTTGGCCTACATTTAGCTCGCTGCCAGCCTGCCGATGTAGACGACTACCTGAGCAACCTGAGCCGAACCGCCACTTTCCAAGCTCGATTCGTCACCCCCCCCCCCCCCAAATTCAAGATCCTTGACCCCCCCGCCGAGCGTCACAAAACAAGTAAGACGCCTGGAGAGAGTCCAAGTTGTGTTGATGTCAACAACAAGACCAATATTCGTGAAGATGCTGGTCGTCGGAAAGTAGTGACGCTGTCACTGATGCTAGTTTGATTGACAGCTTGTCATGATTGACATTGGTCTAAATGAAGCGCGTTTGATGAATGCAGTGTCGTCTTGACCCGACCACTTCATTAGGTACCCCTGTTTTGATTGAATTCACAAATGCAGGGTTTGCTTGTAAACAACAAGTACTGCGATACCTGACCCCCCCAAAATAGAGCAGAATTGTGTTTTTCCTAGGGCCTCTTAATTATCCATCACTTAAGCTTTTTTTTTTTTTAAACTAGTGCTGCAACAATTGATCAACAACAAATCAATGAATAAATTAATCGACCACTATTTTGGTGATAACTTGTTCCAGTTGTCCAAATCCTCTTAACAGTAAATATTCTCCAATTTCTGCAGACTGGTATCAAAATATGACGTTTTCAAACGTCTGCTTTTACTTTTCCATCGTAAAGATCAATATTTTTGCCAATTTTAAAAAAATGTTTTGGCAGGTCCAAACTAGGAACCGAATCTTCATCAATTTACGTTAATTTGAAATAACATTTTGGTTTTGAGGAAAAGGATGGAAATAGTTTTTGTTTAAAATCTAATCGATTAAGGTTAAAAAAAAACACGTAGACCTTGATTGATTATTATAGTAATTGTTAGTCACATCCCTAATGTTTATGTTAATGTTGACATTGCGTGATTTTGCTTGTCAATCCTTAGACTTCCAGAAGATTTGGGTGGGAAGCTGAGTTGCCGTCTTTTACTCGACTCAGTTTTGACTTTTGTCCAAAAGAGACCCGACAAACATTTCATGTGGTCTCTTCTTGACTGGAGCGGTCTGAGTCCTCGCTGGTGCAAATGAAAAATTGAACTCCTGAGAAGCGTGGACTTTTCTCCCCGAGGTTCTGGCGGGGTCGCTTTGACCCCGGGACCGCCGGCTTGGGAGATGTTCCAGTTCAGCAAGTACCCCATGGAGATCCTGGAGATGCTGAGCGGACACCAGGCGCACCAGTTCAAAGGTTTGGGCTTGGAGCGCCAGCTGAGCCACCAGCAGCAGGTGCAGTTTCAGCACCAGCAGCAGCTTCAGCAGCAGCACCAGAACCCCGCCGACACGTCCGGGGGTCTGCTGTCCGGCCTCGGCCTGGGAAGCCGCGGCAACGCCTTTGCCGACTCCTCCTCCTTGTTTGCCAAGATGGGCGCCCCGCCCCCGTCCATCTCGCACCAGAGTCAACCCTCGTCGTCGTCGCACAGCTCCAGGAAGTCGAGCAAGATGAGTGGCGGCGGCGGCGGCGGGGGAAGCTCCTCGTCAGGATATCCGCAGTTCCTGCGGCCGTTCCATCCGGCCGAGGCGGCGCTGGCGCAGGAGCAGCTGCACTCGGGAATGGGACGCTTTGATTTTGGCGGGGGCGGCGCTAGCGGCGGTGCCGGAGTCCTGCCCGCACCACCGCCCCCGCCCCTGCATCCCAGCCTGTCGGTGCCGCAACCCTCCCCAGGACCCTCGTCCTCCTCCTCGTCTACCTCCACCTCCGTGTCGGCCTCCAGCAACCCCCCCGGCAGCACGGCGGTGCCCCTGGTGGGTCAGTCGGACCCTCGCAGCCTCCACCAGCAGTTCAGCTGCATGCTGGCCGCCAACCAGTACTTCCTGTCGGGAGTCCCCGCCAACAGCAGCCTGGAGCAGTTCCTGGGCACTCACAACCACTTGGGTCTGGGTCTGGGTCAGGGCTCCGCCGAGTCCAACTCGTCTTTGGCCCCTCCTCCCGCCCTGCACTCCTCCCACAGCCATTCAACGCCGCAAGCTCCGCAGCAGCAACAGCAACTGACCCCCCACACCTTATCTCACCCGCACAGCCACGCGCACCACCCGCACCCGCTCCACCCGGCCCCCCAGCCCGCTCCCCTGGGAGGCTTCGATTTTCAGAGCATTCCGGTCCTGTCGTCCAATCAGATCGCTTCCCTCATGCAGCAGGAGGCGGGCATCCCTCTGCCCCTGCCCCTTCACTTGTCCCTCCCCAAAGACGAGGCCGCCAAGTCCGGGGAGGCCTCGTCCTCCTCCTCCTCGCTTTCCGGCAGCGGCGGGAGCAGGCGTAAAAAAGCCATGGCGGGATACCTGCCACAGAGGAAGGCGGAGAATCAAGCTCAGGGCGGCTCGGGCGGCCATCGGCACGGCTCGTCCAGCGCGGGACTGGTGGGAGGAGCTTCCGGAGGCGTCGGGATGAGCGAGCAGCAACATTCGTCGCTGCTCTCGTCGCCGTCGCAACACCCGTCGTCCTCCGCAGTCTCCTCTTCGTCATCGTCATCCTCGTCGGGCCCGTCCTCCTCCACCTCCGCTTCCGTGCTGGGAGACGGCGACCAGCACTTGGCCAAATCCAGAGAAAACCGGCGCGGAAGCTCGTCGGGCCCGCCTGAAGCGGAATCCCTTTACCATTGCGGAGAGTGCGGGAAAACCTTCACGCATCTCTCCAGCTTGCGGCGACACCTGCGCAGCCACGGCCTGACGGCCGACGCCCACGGCAGGAAGTCGGACTGCACGTCGCCGAGCCCCGAGAGGATCTTCTGCTGCGGCGACTGCGGGAAAAGGTTCAAGAAGCGAGGCCACCTGATCCAACACAGCGTCACACACTCGGAGAACCGACCGTTCGTCTGCAACATTTGCCAGAAGTCCTTCAACCGGCGCGAGTCGCTCACCCGGCACGAGAAAATCCACGACGAGAAGCCGTTCCGCTGCCCGGCGTGCGGACGCTGCTTCCGAGAAAGCACCTCCCTCCTCAACCACGCCGCCTCGGGGGCCTGCGGGAAACCTCCCCGGAGTTCCAAGAACCGCAGCGGCGGCTCGTCCCACGCGAGCGACGGCGGCAAAATGCGTCTTCCGAATCAGAACGCCGTCGTGCCCGATGATAAATACGCCGGCGACTACTCGAGAAGTCGCTACCCCAGCCAGGCGTCCTACGATGACGAGTACAGACGCTCGCAGGCGCTCTACTCGCCGGACGCTGCCCTCGCCGGGGACCTGACCAACCCGACCCTTCGGAAGGCCCCTTTAGCGCCGACCCTTCACCCCCATCCGCAGAGTCAGCAGCAGCAGCCACCGCCGCCGCCGCACCACCAGCAGCAGCCGCACCTTCCTCTCTCCTCCCTATTGGACGATTCTGAGGACGAGGTCACCAGCAGCGCCATGTCGGCGATCGCCGCTGCCGCCGCCGCCTCCTGCGACATCAACACGGAAGGCAGGGACGGAGAAAGAAGGGACATCATCGGGGGCCTTCTGGGGGGGCTGGGCTTCGGTAACCTGGGCGGGCCCTCGTCCTCACCGGGTATCAACGGCACCACCGTGCCGTTGTCGCACCACAGCCAGCTGCACGGCAAGCCCCGCCGGCCCCGCAAGCCCCGAGAGAAGAGAGACCCCAACACCATCGTCAGGAGGCGGCGGAGTCCCGCACCGCCCGGCGACGGCTCAGACCGGCCGTACGGCTGCCAGCTGTGCGGCAAGCGTTTCCGGCGCGCAGAGACGCTGCGACGCCACAATCGGGTCCACACGGGCGAGAAGCCGCACGCCTGCGACGTCTGCGGCAAAATGTTCCGAGAACCTTTCCACCTCACCAAACATCTGACGGTGCACTCGGGCCAGAAGAACTACAAGTGCAACTTGTGCGGGAAAATGTTTGCCTACGCTCAGAGTCTGGTCAGACACGGCAAGTTGCACCGAAGAGGCGAGATCGACAACCAGGGCAGACGGATCAAAGGAGCCGCCGCTGCCGCCGCCGCCGCCGCCGCCGCCATGGGGCAAGTCGCCAACCAGGGAACTTCGGACTTCTTCTCGTCTTGCTCCCAAGAGGAGAAGTCTCCCACGTCCGGGACCCCGTCCCAGAGGCTCTACACCTGCACAGTGTGCTGGAAGTCTTTCCGCCATTATTTCCACCTGACGGCGCACCAGCAGACGGTGCACGGCGGTGGCGTGGGCCTGGAAAAGTCCTTTCGCTGCGACGTTTGCGGGAAATCCTTCGCCTACTCAAACAGCCTGGTGCGGCACAAGCTCTCGCAGCACGGCATCGACCGCAACGGCCAGAGGGTTAACCACTCGCAACCACCAGCCTACTCGCCCGCCTTCTTCGACCCGGGCTACGGCGGCTCGGCTCACGTGCCGCACGCGGGCGGCCAGGCCCTCGCGCCGTCGCCGGCGCAGGAGCAGGACCCTCAACACCCGTTTCAGTACCGGCCCAGGAAGCAGCCGGACGGCGCCGGGAAAGAGCGCCGCAAGAAGCGACGGGTGGTAATCCACAGCATCATGAGGGACGGGAAGCTGGTGGGCGTGCCGCTCAGCAAGGAAACGCGCCGGAAGTTGTTGCTGCTGAGGAAGAGGCGGGGCCGCTTGCTGGCTCACATCAACAAGAAGAAGCTCCTGGCGCAGCTGAGGCTCCGCGGGGGGGGTGTCGGTCGTCAGGTCCTGGTCCGGCGGGGCTGTCAAAGTCAGCGGGCTGGTGTCCATGGACGTCCCCATCAAGCGCTTCCCGTGCCCCGTCTGCCCCAGCGCCACCTACGCCAGGAGGGGCTTCCTGCTGCTGCACCGCGCCGTCCGCCACCCGCCGCAAACGTCGGGACGCCGCGCACGCCTGCGCTGCCTCGTGTGCCGGCGGCGCAGCGGCAGCCTCCTCAAGGCCCTCCGACACCGCGGCCGGCACCTCAAGCGCGCCACCTTCCGCTGCCTCAAATGCCGGCGCCGCTTCTGGAACCCGCGGCTCCTGGAGCGCCACAAGTTCTCATGCCGGGCGACCGCTCTGGGGGGCCTCTGGGCCGAAGGCAAGTGGGCGCCCGTCAAGATGGGCTCGCCGTCGTCCAATGTGACTCTGCCGGCTCAGGTCCCGCACGAGAGGTCCTTGCTTCTCACCGACTACGCTCATTAATAAGAACTCGATTTGTTGTCACTTTTTGTGAGGAGCGAGTGACAGCTGGCAGCTTTTCAACAAAAGGGAGAAGAAAATGGAGGACGGAGCTCCTCGAACCTTCTGCCAAGGCACATGACCACCTCAGCACATTTCAGTAGCAGCCCCAACGCTTCCTTCACATGCGCTGACACACACACACACAGACTTTCACATGCACACTTTCACACACACGCCACATTCATTTCCCACGTAAACACTATTCCGTGTGTCTATTCCGTGTTTACGTCCACGCGTGGCTCTCGTCATGAAATCCTCCCGACTTTCCTGCACAGTTCAGATGCCTTATTATTATTATTATTATTATTATTTTATTGTTGAGAAAAGGAAAACGAAGGTGACGTGACGGAAAAGTTTGGTTTAAAAAAACAAAAACAACAGAAAAAAAAAAAGAGCCCGCCGACGTGTTTGTGTAGAAATAACCCGGAGTGTACTGATGACATAATTCCCAATTATATTTTATTATATCTTGACAACTTGCTGTTTTTTACTCTGCAGTTACCCTTTTCTTCTATCGGTGTCGGTATCGTGAGGGTGGGGCTAAAGGGGTTGAGGTCAGGGTACGGGTTGGGTTGGGGGGTGGGGGGGGGGGGTCGACGTGCGTCCACTCGTGTTTCTTCTTTTCCTCCCGTGCGACACTTTTTGTAACTCAAGCGTGCACGTGTAGTTTTATGTTTTTATGATTTTGATTTTGTTCTTTTTCTTTCTGTACAACTAAAACATGTAATATTATTGTTATTATTATTGCTATTAGATGACTATTATTTTCTTTGCATAAAAAGTGACTTGTTGAAAACCCCGAAAATCTAATTAAAAAAAAAAAAGTATTGGAAAAAAAATCATGTCTCATGCATTCGAGGGAATATTTTTCATAGGAAATTAGTTTTTATTCAATAAATGCTGAACAAAAGCCCAAAGTTATTAGTATTAGTATTAGTTGTTATTAGTAGTACTGTAGTTAGTATTACTTTTTGTTCTGTAATGCATTAAATTAAAAATTGCTTAATTAAAATGCTTTCATTTTAATTTGATTATTTGATTTATTACAAAATAATTCTTCACATATGCGTTTAGTTTTATAGACTTATAGATAAGATGTTGAATATAAATGACCATATTTGATCTTTTCAATTGCACTCAAATGATTTATTCTAAATAGATTTAAAATAATTATTTTTCTTAGAAATTACAAACTAAAAGCATACAAGATACGTTTTACGTGTATTATGTTTTAAGTGACTGTTAAATAAGTGCATTAATAATGAAATACCATTTGACACACATTTTAAAGTTTTTATTTATATATTTCTGTTCTACCCAAAAAAAATGAGCTAGCCCATATCCTTATTTTATAAATTAAATATGGCCCTAGGGCTCAAAAGTCTGCACACCCCTGGTCCATTTGTCAGTTACCCCCCCCCCCCCCCTTGAAAAAAAAAAAGTCACATTTCACTAAACTCACAATTTCTTTTTGCAGCTCAAAATGCTGCCGTGGCAAATATTGGCCACGAGATGGCGCAATTAGCATAAGTCTGACTTAACTTTTTTTTCATTTGATGAAGAAGACGTGACAGCTGACTGAAATGAAGTGTCGGGTATGTGCTCGTGTGTTCGCGTGAATATTTTGTCCTTTTCCGACTGGCACATTCCTGTCGAGTGACGTCAGCTGTTTGTGTCTGTCAAACATCTTCAGAGTCCTTCTAGGAAATGGATTGAAAAGATACATTTGCATAGTTACGTCAAACAACAATCGAACACGTGACGTGAGAGCTGGAACAGATGGGATTAAATCAAAGGATGAAAACTTTTAACATTTGTGACATATTGAATTAATGAATATTCTTACAATACAGTATTATATTGATAAAATATACATAAAATTATAAATTAATAAGATCCACAACCACCTTTACAAATGATCATTTCGTTGGTAACTTCCTCGCTGGCAGTCACGTGGCCGTGGCATGGGGAACCCTCTGGGCGGGGCCTGTGACCTATTTTCCGCCAATGGGGAGGCCGGGAGAGGCTCCAGAAGTGACCTACTTTCAGCCAATCAGCGCCGTCGCCGGTCTGCGCGTGCTTCCGACACGTGATCCCATCCGCTCGCACTTGGCGGGAGAACAAGTGACAAGCTGCGGGTGCGCGCGCAGCTTTCCTCTGCTGCGGCGCGTCCAATCCAACATGGCGGCGGGCGGCGTTTGTTTTCACGCCGGTGTTCTCACACAACTGACGTAACAAGCCAAGCGTGTGTGTGTGTGCTCCCTTCACGCTTCTCACGTTGTGTGTGGAGGGTGGTCCGTGTGTCCAGCTAGCTAGCTGCTGTCCATGAGTGTGTGCGCGTGCGCGTGTGCTTGCACGTGTGATTATTTGTGTGTTATCTGTTTTTGAGTGTGCCGTTACCTTTTGTGTGTTTGTGCCTACGTGTATGTATCTGAATTTGTGGTGTGTGTACGTGTGTTTTTATGCAAATCTGCGTGCGTACGTGTTTTTGAAAATGTGAATTTGGGTGCAAACAGTTTGTCCTTTTGCGCGCGTGTCATTCGTGTTTTAATTTTGCAAGTGGGTGGTGCGTGGTGCAGTAACAACCAATCACGGAAGGACTTCCAAACGGGGGCGTGGCTTGATTCTCGAGCGGCTTCCGGAAAGCTTGTGATGTCTTCAGGTAATGTGGGATAAAAATGTTCCACCATAAACAAGCCAACAAAAAGATGACTTGCCGTTTTGGTACTGGTTTTGGTTGCTGTTGAAAAATATAAAATATTAAGTTTGTGTGATACATATTGACATAACACGAATTATGAAATAACTAGTTAAAAAAGTGTCAAATATGAAGTTTATTTTTAGAATAATAAATAATCCATTCAAAATAATACTATGAATAACTATTTGGAATCAATCAACCAAAAAATAAAAGTGTAAATTATTAAATTTATTTTTAGAATAATAAATAATCCATTAAAAGTATTACTATAAATAAGTAAACAACCAATTATCAAATAAAATAAATACAACATTGGTGCAGATACAGGTACAATTTTTTCTTAACATTTTGATTTACTTCCAAACCCTTGTGAGGAATAAGTGGTTCATTAAACCTTTATTTAACCAGGTTGAGATTAAAAACCTCTTTTTCAGAAAATGGATAATCAATTCAGCAATTATGAAATGACTTGAATGAAAAAATATATAAAATGTGCAAACATTCATTCTACCAAAAGTAATTTGACACTTTTTATGTGTTTTATTGTAGACGAGTTATTAATATAACAAATAACAAGCTAACTGTGTTACTAATGCTAGTTACTAAACTTCCGCATCACGTTATTACAATTAAATACTTAAATACTGTGACCTGTTTTCCTTTTTTTTGTGTTCGAAAATCTGTCTATTTTTTCAACGTTTTTATTTTTATTTTTATATGCAAAAAATAATAATGAAAAAACAAGCCCAAAATGGAGTGTTTGGAAAGTAAGGTTAGGTGTTATTTCCCCTATTTCGGCAGAGCCTTGAACGCAGCGAGGGGGGCGTGGCCGCTGTACTCAAAGCAGTCTTTCCCCGTGAGCTGTGACGTCAACCGAGCGGCCCGTGTTGGTTCCAGCTGACTGCAAGAGAGGAAGGGAGAGCGAGAGAGCGAGAGAGAGAGAGCAGCATCCATCCATGTGTGGCGCTCTCTCGAATTTTCTTTTTCTTTTCAGCCGTGCCGTCTTTATGTTGACACTTTTTCACTTGCTGTCTTTTTTGGCCGCCTCGTGGACTTTTGCCGATCTTGTTCTTGGCTGCGTCCACTTTCGCGTGCACGCGCCGCAGATGCCCACGGAGCGCAGGGGCGCCTGATTGGCCGCGAGCCCCCGGGAGGGGGTCACGGCAGCCATGGGGCCGTTCAGGAGTTAAGGAGACTTCTCCGTCATCTTTTGCTGCTTTTTTTTTAGGGCGCTAATTGGAGTATTTTGCTCTTGAACAACCGCCGCCTCGCACCCCCCCATCCTCCCTCTGTAGTCGGAAGTCATGTCCAGGCCTCTCGCTCAGCTCCTGCCGCCGCCGGAGCTCCCCGCGGGGGCCAGTCCCCAGTTCGGGGCCCCCAACCCGGCCTCGAGCGGCCCCCCCGGCGGACACCTGACGTCCATGAGCAACCTCAAGTCGCTCCTGCAGCTGCCAATCAAGGCCGACCAGCGAGGCGTCAAAGACTGCTGCGAGATGAAAGGTGAGTGCGTGAGCATGCGTGTGCGTGCGTGCGTGCTCCCATTAAAGCCACGGTGTGTGTGAAGGGGGGATGACAGGCAAGTGGTGGCGAATGCGTGCGCGCGCACACGCACACCAATGCAAACATGCACGCAAATTGAAATGAATACTCATTGTAAACACAAAACACACAAAGCTAACACGCATGTACACAAACAAAAATGCACACAAACGTAAACACACACACATAATTGTGTATGCACATACACGATATACAACATGCCCACAACACGAATGTACACACAAATGTACATTCAAACGTAGACACACACACACAAAATTTTACGCACACAAATGCTAACATAAACATACGCACAAACTGAAATTCAAACAACACAAACGTAAACACACACACGTCCTAACGCAAAGCCTTCAAAGTGTGTGTTTGTGTCATTTGCATGAAGTGACGGAACGGATGTGCATGTGCGCACTTCCTGCTTGACACACAAAGTGGCGGCGTCCAATCAATCCCGAGCAGCCAGCGAATGTGAATACGATGAAGATGAATCATCATCATCATCATCATCATCATCCTCCAACGTCGGCGCTTTCAAGTTTCGTTTGTCCGTCTGTCGCGTTGCTTAACGATTGGTCACGTTTGCAATGGCAGCGCAACGGCGACCAGTCCGTCACTGCTCCCTCCGTATGTGCCCTGACATGTCTCGCCGATTAGTCGATTGTCCGCGTTTGCTGAATTGGAGTGACTCGTTTGCATTTGTGCTACTGGGGGGGGGCGAGGAAGAGGACGATGAGGATGAAGAGTATGAGATCAGGCCGTCATCTCTCTGGCGCGTCGGCCTCGTTTAATCCTTGAAATTTGCGAGCAGCAGCTGGACGCCGCCTCCTACTTATTGCGGCTTTATTGCCGCCAGGTTCAAAGGTCAGCGTCGGCCACATGCCAAAACGAAACGTAAAATGGCGACGGACATTCTTGGGGTCGATCTTTTATGTGTGTGTGTGTGGCGAAATGGCAGGGACAGGCGAGCTAAATGTACTTGCTCATGCTGCTACGTGCTAGCTAATGAATGGTCACTAGCATTAGCTATGGTTAGCATTAGTCTTACGATGTGTTGGGAAGCCACCCAGACTGGTCCCAAATGGACATTCATACTAACGGACATTTTATTGGGCTGTACTGAAGCTAACATGCTAACATGCTAATGTTTTTGAAATGTGCACAAGGACAGCTTGTAAATTTCAATTGACGAGAGCAGCAGAGATTCAAACTCAGAACTTCTCAAGTGTGAGGCACGCATTTGAAGCAATCTCCAACCGGGCTGTCCTGTGCCGACATCAGCTTGTCCCTAGTCATTCTGCGAAAATACTAACCGATGACAAACTTTCCTCCCGGGCAGATAAAGACAAACCTCTGGACTCGGATGAGAACTCGTTGGGACCGGGCGGCGGCGGGCCCGGCGGCCCGGGCTCGGGTGCCCTGCGCCCCAATTCTCAGTCGGCGTTCCTGGGCCCGCTGCTGTGGGAGCGGACGCTGCCCTGTGACGGCGGCCTGTTCCAGCTGCAGTACATGGACCTGGAGGAGTTCCTGACTGAGAATGGGATGGGCATGCACGGAAACGGGCCCAGCTCTACCAGCGCGCAGATCCCCTCACAGGTAAGAGACAGGAATTGGGACACAGGAAGTGACAAACACTTTGGAATGGGACTGGGAAAGGTGCACTGGACAATATAGGGAAGGATGGCATGGAACAGGATGGGACAAGATTGGTTAGGACAGGGCTCGATGGGACATGACATGATGGGACTGGGCAGGTCAGTATGAGAAATGGCAGAACAGGGTGTGATAGGACAGGACAGACTTGGAAAAGATGGGTCACAGCAGGATGGAATAGGGCAGGACATGACAGGGCAGGGCAAAATGGAACAGGAAAGGACAGGATGGGAAAAGGTGAGATAGAAAACGATGGGGAAGGGCAGGATGGGTCAGGACAGACAAGGCAGCACAGGAGTGGTTGGACAGGATGAGTATGGACAGTGCAGAATGGGGCAGAGCAGAGCACAACATGACAGGGTTGGACAGGATAGGATGGGACCAGATTGGGTGGGACAAGATATGACAGGATGGCAAGGGGCGCGACAGGACAGGATGGATTGAAATGGGATTGGAAAGAACAGGACAGGATGGAAAAAGGTGAGACAGAAAAGGAAGGGGCTGGGTGCGATGGGACTGGATGGTGCAAAATGGCACAGGGCAGGACAAGACGGGACAGGGCAATATGGGACGAGAAAGAACAGGGCAAGAATGGCGGTTCGTGCATTGCTACTATGCTGTAGCGGGATGGGCTCCGCAGTGTCGGAAGTCCTGTCAAGAATTTGAGGACGTTAACATTTCAGCTGTCTCTGTTTTGTGTCCAATCAGAGCTCCCAATCAGCGGTGCCCAATCAGAGCTCGCAGTGCCCGCCCGGATCTCCTTCGCCGTGCTCGTCCTCTTCCTCCATGTCGTCCTCGTCGTCCTCGTCCTCCCTGCTGGGACTGGAGACCGTCCAAGCGCCGCCGCCTCAGCAGCAGGGCCTGATGGGAGGACCCGAGAGTCTCCACGGTGAGTCAAGTTTCAATCACAAGGATGGCACGGCACAGGACAGGACAGGACAGGACAGGACAGGGGTGGGTGGCAAACCAGGCAAACGTTGACTCGAAATGATGGGACGAAGGTGGGACCTTTCTCACCATTTTGTGTCGAAAGGCACTTTCACACAACACGGTGCCAAACATTCATGACAGTGTGCGCGTGGCACAACGTGGTGTGTGACGACGCGTCCAACAAAAAGATTGTGTCTGTTGTGTCGTCGATTGTCGGAAGCGAAAGCTGCTGCAGCCTCACTGACGCGACACGCAAACGCCATCGTCTACAGTCGGCGCAACTTTGAACATGCACATGCGTGTCTTCTAGGTTGCGTGTGTGCGTGTGTGTGCGTGCGTGCGTGTGTGCACCGGCAACACGTGACCGAGTGCAATGCGAAGCATCCGGCCAGAAGTCCCCGCGGTCAAAGTTGCTTGCTTGCCCGACTCTCGGGTAGAGAGAGAGAGACGAGAGAGGAGATGGAGGGAGAGAGAGGGAGAGAGAGGGGGAGAGAGGGAGGGAGGGAGGGAGGGAGGGAGAGAGAGAGAGGGAGAGGGAGGGAGGGAGAGGGAGAGGGAGAGAGGGAGGGAGAGGGAGAGAGCGGGAGAGGGAGAGAGAGGAGAGAGAGGGAGAGGGAGGGAGAGGAGGGAGAGGGGAGAGAGAGGGAGGAGAGAGATGAGAGAGAGAGAGAGAGAGAGAGAGAGAGAGAGAGAGAGAGAGAGAGGAGAGAGAGAGAGAGAGAGAGAGAGGGAGAAGAGAGAGAGAGAGAGAGATGAGAGGAGAGAGAGAGAGAGAGGAGATGAGAGAGAGAGAGAGAGAGAGAGAAGAGAGAGAGAGATGAGAGAGAGAGAGAGAGATGAGAGAGAGAGAGAGTGAGAGGAGAGAGAGAGACGAGAGAGAGAGAGGGAGGATGTAGTGCGTATGGGAATGGTTGCCTGCCTGCTTGCAAAGTAGCTCTTCCTTGAAGGATTATTTGAGGATAATTGATGCTAATTTCCACTAGCCCATATATAGCTTTTTGCGTAATTAGTTAGCATTGAGCTAGAATTTTTTTTCAAATACTCACTGCTGCTGTTACCTACGCAGGGAAGCGGGTGATGACTCGCCGTGTGAGCGATGTTGGCGAGGGAAGAGTTAAGGGCGAGCTGACTGCGGAGAGAGAGAGGGAGGGAGGGAACGAGTGAGCGAGCGAGCGAGCGAGGGAGGGAGTGTAGTTTGCTTTTGCATGTTTTGAAATGTTCCGCTTCCCCGCTCGCCTCACACGCTCGGGCCATGTGCCGTCGCCACGTCACGTGCCGCTGCAGGGAGCCAGCGAGGGGGGGGTCGAGTAGCGCACGCACGCAAGGGAGGGAGCAAAAGAGGCAAGCCGGCTGCAACGCTGCTCACATGACCTGCTTGGGCTCCGCAGGCAAAAAATAGAAAAATCACAGGAAAATATTGCTGAAAATGTTGCAAAAAAAACGCTCAGATGTCAGACTGACGATGATGAAAGACTGAAAATGTCTCAATTGGGAGAATGTGATTCCTCAAATTTGTGCCGAGAATGTTTTTGTGGAAGGAGGACGTTAAATCTTCCGTTTGGAATTTTAGTGTCACCTTTTGGGAACCTGATAAACCGTTCCCAAGATGTCCGCGATGAATGAATGTTTTGAAGTTAGAGTCATTTGAACTGTTCCACAAATACGGAAAGAGGAGATAAATGTGTGAACATTTGGGAGTGGAAGGAGCCAGATGGACGCTTGCCCAAATGTTGCAAGTGAGACAAACGGTTCATGATTTGAATTTGAAAGGTTTGCCTGGGAATGCGACGGCAGGTCACGTCCACAATCACGTCCACGACGTTCAAGTTCAAGCGCTGCTTTGAAACGTCTCCGTTCGTCAATCATCAATTATTGCGACGTGGAAAATGGTTCCCAAAATGATGTTCATGAGCTCAACTATTTATGGTTGCAAGCGTTCATAAAGAAATGTTGAAGTGAAACATGACAATTATTCACTTGAGTGTGAAAATGTGCAAAATTGTCCCCAAAGAAGACAAAAGTCGCTCGGTCGAAAAGTGTCCGATGTCTTCAATTTGATGGAATTTGATGGTGAAAATGATGGCGATGTTGTTTGACGTCATTTTTGGCTTGACTGATGTCATTTGGGGTCCGACGTTGTCGACGTAGCGCTTGCTAGGGACGCTTCGCCGTGCTGAGGTTCCAGCTGGAATTTGGCTCAACAACATTTTGAAGGTTTAGAATTTGCCAATCATGTCAATGTTTGGTGGGTCCGATGAAAGAACAAATTAGCCCCAGCTTTTAATACTCGGCTTGACCTCTGAATGACCTCTACAGCAGGTCAACACGTCACCTTGTGATGATGTCACACTTCAACATTTGACATGAGTGACACGCTAATCTGTGTGTGTGTGTGTGTTGAGGAAGGGAGGAAGTGGGGGCAGGAGGAGCAGGGGTGGGGGGGGGGGGGGGTTCCAAGCGTGTACGCACACTCATGACATAACTTGCTGTGTTGACACGAGCACGCTGCTGGGCGTGTCACCTGTGCGCGTGTGTGCGTGGACCTTCTAAGGGGGCAAGAGAACATTCTGTACTCGTCAGCACGAGGACGAACCGCGACACGGCCAGGAAGGACAAAGAAGTACTGATTCGACTCTAAAAAATGACTCTCATCTCTGAAACGTTATTTTCAAGCAGCAAAAGTTTATAGAACAGATCCTGGTCAAATCATTAGAATATCCTCAAAAAAGTTGAATCAGTTTCCTAATTCCGTTCCCAAAAGTCTAACTTTCATAGATGATCGATTCAGGGCCGACCACTTAAGCCATTTCAAGTATTTATTTGTTTATTTTGACATTATTTGGGCTTCCACAAAAATGAGAAGAATGAGACAAAATCACAAACCGCAAACTTCCCAGCCTTTTGCATGGAAAAACAAAACGTGTGCTTTCAAAACCAAATGTCAATCTTCAATAGTGGGTTGAACGTTCCATTTTCCGACCACCTGCACGTCAATCAAAATCCCAAAATCAAAACGTACAAATGCTTAAAAGTGGAAAAAGTAACAATTCTCGAGACAAAACCAAAAAAAAAGTGCAGACGTTGAAGTGAAATGGACTCAACTAAAAATGTAGAGTGAAAGTCAAAGTATAAAAGTACACACTCTGAAATGTGCTTTCAAGTCACAACAACAAACAACAGGAGAAAATAAGAAAATACGAAAGCAAAAGTAAAAAAGTGGAGATTCGGAAATGTACTTTTCCAGTAAAATAAAAATTCAAAATTAATTTGTCAATTTAAGCAAAATAAGAAAAAAATATAATATATATATATATAAATAATAAAAAGTCTACACACCCCTGTTGCAAGGGAAAGTTTTCGTCATGTAAAAAAAAAACATTCAAGGAATCTCTGACCCGCACAACTCAAATGTAAAAAAAAAGAAAAAAATATATTTTAGATAGGGAAAGTCAATACAAAAGTCAAATAATATGCTTGCACAAGTGTACACACCCTCTCATAACTCAGACGTGGCTGTGTTCAGAATGAAACAACCAATCACGTTCAAGCGGGTGCCAAAGTTTCAAGGGCCTCAAACTTCAGCTCTTCCCGACATTTTCTTTTGCTTTCTGGGAATATGTGAGCACAATGCAGTGAGGGGGGGTGCGCACTTGTGCAAGCGCATGATCTCACTTGCTGGAATATGAAACGAAAAAAGCGAGCGAGAGGAGAGAAAATGTGAGCCAGTCCCATACAGACAAACATGGGACTGGTCGCCATCACTGCCAACGAGGCTTGGCGGCGCTTTTGATGTAGTCAGGATCAGCTGCTGAGGATGATGATGATGAGGATGAGGAGGATGATGCACAAACCAACAGATGGAGCGGCAAGCGTGTGGAGGCGGATGAAGAGGGCGGCGCGCACGTGCGGGATGCTGTGAACGCGCGCGCACGCACACACGCGCAGGTGCCTTCAATGCGGTGGCATCAGCAGCAGGCTGACGGTTACCATGGCAACATGGCCGCCGAGGCAGCGCGGGGGTGTCGGTGTTGTTGTTTGCCGCCTTGCCGTAAGGACTATCGCGAACGTGTGACAGGTGTGGCGCCCCACAACCCGCGCCTGTCGCTCCCGTCACGCGTGCGTGCGCGTCACACGTGTCACGTGACTACGCCTTTTCCGCAGTTTCCACACGCTGTCAAGAATGTGCACAATCAGACACAAACTTCATCATCAAGCTCAATTTTCGGCTTTGAAAAGTCTGAGGAAGTGAAGTGAAATGACAAGTCCAATCATATCAATCACATGATGAAAAAATGGATGAAATAACCGTCAGTGGCGGTTTGCAGTGACACAAAAAGGCAACGCAACAAAATACAATCATTACACGATCTTACTTTATTAATATTAGTACATACATGTTAAAAATGAGAATCAAACTCAAATGTCATTAGAAAACTGCATAAAATACATTTAAGAATAAATACAAAAGAATATCAAATAAAACCTTATCTGTCTGTCCACATAAAACATTTAAAAAATCAGTTCATCAACATATACATTATTCATAATGATACATAAAATTCAAATAAAATCAATGTCGTCCTCACAAAGCCTCACCGTTACTCTGGCGCCACCGGTGGTAGAAAGTAAAATGTGCAAAGCAATGCCTAAAATATTCCAGTAAAATAAATAAATACAGAAATAATACAAAATATCGTCAATGACTATAATGTGTAACTCTGGCGACCCTCAGTGGTACGAATGGATACTTTTAAATGCAAAGTAAAATATAACAATAGCAATCAAATAAATACAAAAATATGACCCAAAAGAAATCTGGCTTAGCACAATAAATATAACCATATAACAAAACAAAACTGTCTTACCAAAAAATTGATAAATATAGACATACTACAAAAAAATAAAATTAAAAGTAAATCAATACAAACCTATTACTAGAAAAAAAAATCTTAGCAATACCAAAATACCAAAAAAAATGTGTCTCAACACATTAAATAAATGCTATATAAACATATAACAATGAACAATAAAATGAATATACAAATATGATCCAAAAATGTCTGTCTTAACAATGAAATAAAAAGATCAAGGACAAAAATGACAAAGTGTTTGAAAATGGAGCCCAAGTGTTAACTCTGGCGACACCTGGTGGCGGGACTTGTAAATGCAGCTGACTGACGCGCTCTGGTGGCCCCCCTCCAGGTGGTCAAGTGGCGGCCCAGGACACGCCCCCCACCTCCGGCGGCCCCCCAGACGCGACAGGGGCCTCGACGGCGACGCCGGCCATCGGCGGCGGTGACGTCCAGGTGAACTTTGACCCCGACCCGGCCGACGTGGCCCTGTCCAGCGTCCCGGGCCAGGAGGCCTTCGACCCGCGCAGGCACCGCTTCAGCGAAGAGGAGCTCAAACCGCAGCCCATGATCAAGAAGGCGCGCAAGATGCTCGTGCCCAACGAGCAGAAGGTAACGCAAGTCACATGACCGCGTGCATGACTGCAAAACGTCTCACGTAGCTGGATGAATGCAAGATAGCAATTTGGATGAGAATGGTGGAAACGTGGTGTCGTGAGCGAAAGAAAAAAGATGCTCAACGACCTTGATGGACGAATGCGAGATAGCGAGTTGGATGAATGGATAGACGGATAATAATGGATGGATGGATGAATTGGTGGCTAGACAGGCATTAGCATTAGCCCCTACTCATCTTCTTTGCTTCCTCCCCCTCCTCCATCATCACGTGACTGAACACCCCCCCCCCCCCCCCCATACCGCATCTCACCCCCCCAGGACGAAAAGTACTGGAACCGCCGCGTGAAAAACAACGAAGCGGCCAAGCGCTCGCGCGACGCGCGCCCGCCTGAAGGAGAACCAGATCTCGGTGCGCGCCTCCTTCCTGGAGCGCGAGAACGCCGCCCTGCGCCTGGAGGTGGCCGACATGCGCAAGGAGCTGGGACGCTGCCGCAACATCATCAACAAGTACGAGAGTCGCCACGGCGAACTGTGAGGGCCCGCGCCGCGGCGACCAGTCCACCTAACCACAGCAGCACTTTAGTGGAAGTCCGGCGGACGGACGGGACCGAAAGGCTACGCGGCGCCCGAGTCCAATCGGGACTCTCCGCACACGTCCGCTCGCATCCTCGTCTTTTCTATGTGGCAAAGTCTATTTTTCAAGCGGCGACCAGTCCATGCCTGCAGGACAAAAGGCTATGCGGCACTTTTTCTAACCTGTCACCATAGTTTGGTTTCCACTTTCCATTTCCATGTCCAATCGTCTTCACCGTCTTCATTTATGTGGCAAAGTCTATTTTTCAAGTGGCGACCATTCGGCCGAACAACAGCAGCAGCACTTTAATGGAAGTCCTTCACACCATTTATGTGATGCGGCCAGGCTATGCGGCAGTGGGCGTCGCATGCTTTGTTTTTCCGCGTCGTCATGGCTCACTCCCACTTGACCAGCCCTGCGACCAATCGTGTCGTCTTTTCCCCCCGTCAAAGTCTGTTTTCCAAGGAGACAAACAGGAAGCAGGGTGGCGACCAGTCACCCTATCAACAGCAACCCTTTCAATGGAAATCCAGCATAGACTTAGAGGAGGGCAAAGCTATGTGGGCAAGCGACCTGCTCCGACATGCGTACGGCTATGCGGCAATTCTACGCTGCGCTGCCAAGCTAATTATCCACACCAGGTGGCTAGCTATGTGTCAACGTTGTCCATCCCTGCTAAGTGGCATTCCCGTTTTTCGGACTTCCACGTTGCCATTCCCTCCCTCATGTGGACTTTGGGTACACATCCACCATATGGCGTCCACTCACTTTGAATCTACACTATGTGTCTGTCATATTGCAAAGCTATGCGGCCAATCAAATCCTGGCAGGAAGTATTGAGACATCACTTTTATGCTGGCTTATGTTCTGCTGTTCTACATTCAAGTCCATTTTTCAAGCGAACAAACAAGCAGGCGGCAAATCAGCACGATTGGCAGAGGAAGTGAAAGGACGGCGACCATTCAACCTAACAGCACTTTAGTGGAGGTTTGCCAGAAGGCTATGCGGCCGCACTACTGTGCGTTTTGAGCGCGCCAACGTCACTTGCTCCCACTTTTGCTACACCCGGCGTCCAATCGTGTGTCGTTCTTTTCTATGTGTATTTTTCAAGCGACAAACAGGAAGTGGGCGTGGCTTCTATTTTTTCTACAAGCAGGCTAGCAGGACTTTTCTAGATTTTCTACAGCAGGCGGGGCGGGGTTCGGGCCGCGGCCGGTTTGCCCGACGTCCAAGAGTGGAGGCGGTGGAGGCGGAACAGAATGTATCTCGTCCAATCAGGGATTTCATACGGTGCAAGAGGCGGGGCTTACCAACCATTGTGAGAGCTGAGAGGGAGTTTGGGGATCACATGATCACAAAGTTGAGCTTTTTTTTTCTTTTTTTGGTAATCATTGGAGCTTGTTCAGCAATTTCTTTCTTTTTGCGCAGCGCACGACCCGAGCACACTTTGGCTCGGCACGTTTTGTGTTTTGTTATTGCCGTCAACATTTGTAGACGCACGCACACACAATTTCAATAAACACGTGTACACGCACAAAACATTTTACACTAAACATGTACACGCAATACATTTATACATGCAGCAAAACACCCAAACTCATATTTGTTGTTGTTTTGGACTTTTGATGGTGCTGATGTTGATGTGAGATGGTCCTTCACCCTACACACACACACACACACACACACACACGTACATGTACACGCACGCCGTGACATGCCTGTGACATATTGGAGTTTTTGTTCTTCATGTTGTGTTTGATGATGAGCGCGCGCACGCACATACGTGGACTCGCGCGCGCACGCACATACGTGGACTCGCGCGCGTGCCCTTCGTCCTCCCGAGCTTTTTTTCCAGACGCTCCCTAACGATTCTCTTCTCCTCTCACTACATTCATACGTACACGTACATGTATGTATATGTGGCCACACACACATACGTACATGTATGATGAAAATAAAGAGTATGTGTATATGATATATGCTTGAACTTTGTGATTCTAGTTGTAATAGACATCATCGAATATATTAGAGGGGGGGAAAAAAAAAAATCTTTTTTCGAGGGTAAATTTTCTCTCAGGTATTTTTGTCTGAGTTACAAAATACACATTGAAAAATGATGAGCAAAAAAAAAAAAAAAAAAAGAACAGTGTAAGATTTGCTTGCACATTTTTGTGGCTTGTCAACTTTGCTTTCTTGTGATTGGTTGGTTGAGGCCACGAACGAATCAGCTGGGCTCGTCTTCACCACACGCGCTCTCTGGAGTGTTTTTGCTTTTTGTGGGAAGATCAAAACCAAAACAAGCCTCAACGCTGAAAAATACCAAAAACTCATTATTTCTTCTTCTTCTTCTTCTTCTTCTTCTTCCACGTGCTGTTATTCCCTCAATTCACTTGAATTTCGTGGAGCCCTGGTGCATCCTGGGTAATGTGGTTCCAATATATTTCTCTGCTGTCTTTTCTATTTTTGCCATATTTGGACTTTTCCTATGTGGGCCTGCTGCAAGAGGCGGGCTCCTGGCAGGTAACCATGGCGACGATAATCACTGCCACTTTGTGGACGGCGACTTTCCCGACAAAAAAAACTCGCAGCGGCGCCACCTAGCGGCACGGCAAGCAACACTTTTTTTGTGACGCTTTGAGGACAATAAAACCTTTTCCTTCCACCATTTCACTTCTTTTTGTGCAGTTTTTCTTACCAAACAACTACTAGCCACGAGATTAGGAAGGTTTCTGTACGGAAAGTTACATCGGTTCAATTAGTTATTGGAATTCAGTACGATTTTCCACAAAAGGTTTGAATGATTAGAATCGTAATGTTATTCATGAGTACATTTTGATCATTGTGATTTAAGTCATTTTTTTTTTTTAATGGGACTGAATTCAAACAATGTCAATGTTCTTCATTTGGAATTTCAGTCGTCAATCAAATCACATTTAGTCAAACTGGCCAATAGATGGAGTAGGAATAAAGAATTGGAAGCATGCACATTTTCTACATTGGAATTGACTAAGAATGTATTCAAACAAACATGGTGAATCGGCACATTTTCCTTAGGGAATATTTCTGAGATTAGTAGAGATGTTAAACGGAGTGAATAGAAAGTGCAATTCTTTGTAATTTAGTAGGAAATTGTACAGTACAATTGTAAAGGGATGTAGCCTACGACAGTGAATTAAAACACAACTATTCAAAAATATAGCAAATGTACTCAAATTGTGTCCATAAAGTCAATTAGAAGTGTGTCAATGTAATTGATTGGAATTTGGTACGTTTTTGTGTGAAAGGCTAAGCAGACGGACTGAGAGCCATTGAAATAGGTAGAATTTAGTAGATAATGAAAAAAACAAGACAAAAGATACGTACTACAAATAGTAAGATTATCACCATTAAAGTGTTGATTGCATTTTAGTGACAAATGATACCAAAAAAAGTTGAATATACAGTACAAATTTTGCTTGCAGCTAAATCAAAACGAATAATACCGCCACCTTGTGGCGAATGTTATGAGTGCAGGTGATTTTGTGTGCGCGTACGCGGCCTCGTGAACGCGCTCACTTGATTGGAGCACGTGCGCTCGTTGTCGCTAGCAAAACATTGGACGGGAAACTTTTGTCAACTCGTCGATTCATTTTGTTTCTTGGAGGACATTTTTGGATTACAAACATTTGGGATCGTCAACACACGCAAGATAACGTCACACCAACGACGTCACTCACACACGCCCATGCGGCAGAGAGCGTGGAAGATGGTGACGTCATCAAAGCGTAAGTGAAACAAACTTTGGATTATGGCGATGATTGTTGTTGAATGTTGACTGTGGAGATTGTTGGCCTTGTTAGCAACATCGTCTTCTTTCGGCGTGGGAATTGATTAGTGTGAAAAGTCAAACAACATGAATGGGAAACTAATCGTCTTTATTTGGAATTCAGTAACAAGTTGGATAGAAAAACACACATATAGGAAATTGTCCCAAAAAGTTATGTACTGTCTCGTGAACCTAAACACAAAAAGTCACGACTCAAATGTTGTAAGTGTCTGCACACACACACACACACACACACACACACAAAAAAAATGATTTGGGGTCGTGTGATGCTCATTTTTTGCCATTGGAATTCTGTAAGATTTCATCCAAAAGCTTCAAAAGAGTGAATAGGAATGAATGGTCTGCATTTGGAATTGAGTAAAAAACTCAACTTTTTGGGAGTCACTAAGAAGCATGCAAATGTTCATTGTAGCATTTTCAAAAGTGAAAATACTTTTCCAAAATGTTGCGTGTCTTGTCAAACCATTTGACGACTTCCTTCCGGTCCCCCGTTGCCATGGCAACGTCAAACATGCCCCCACCCCCCCCCCCCCCCCTTGGCAGCGCCCTCCGGTGGCCGCTGTCAAAACCGCATGTGCCGTCGCAACTCGAGGACTACAAGTCAATGCAAGGGCTCAAAAATTCCCGCGTGTGTGTGTGTGTGTGCGTGCGTGCGTGCGTGTGCATATTTGATGTTCTCTCAGCAAGTTGCCCTCACCCACCTTGAGCGCCCCCTGATGTCATCCACCTGTGTGAGAAATGTCAGCGGCCGCATACTGATGAGCCAATCAGCATCGAGCTCTCGTCTCGTTTGTCGTCAGCACGCACGCACGCACGCACGCACATCGAGAGAGCTCCATGGCGACAAGCTGAAATCTTGCTGATGAACGCCGCTGTGCGATCTCATCTGTGTGTGTGTCGCTGAAAATGGAATGCGTTTGACGGATGTTTTCACCTCCACTGTAAACTTTTATGACGACGTCTTTCAAAGTGAGCCAACCTGGCAGGCCGCCATGTCAGTTGATGGCTTCCGCAAAGGGGGCGGGGCCTCAGGGTATTTATCTTTGTCACTTCCTGTTTGAAGCGGGCAAGCAAGCAAAAGTGCAAAAGTTTGAATTGCTGATAGATTCCAGAAGGTGGCGACAAAGCACTATGTTTGGCTAAATTATATATATTTTTTTAGCTGTAATGGAAGTAAATTTGCCATGTAATGGTGGCAAATTTCATTGGAACGCTCATTTTGTCTTAAATGAAATTCTTATGGGGGGGATTGGCCCATGAACGCCCCACCCTCACCTTTGCTGTGGAATGTCGCAGTCAACTTCATTACCCACAATGCTTTTAGCCCATTTCCATGCACACACGCACGCACGCAGGCAGGCAGGCAGGCAGGCAGGAGGGTTCAACCAGCGTTCACGCTGGCGGCTGGCAAGCGTTTCAATTTCCTCTTTTGCTCGCTCAACTTTTTTTGATTGTTCCGCACGTCAACTTGAAGTGTGAAGCGCCGACAAAGCGCATAAAAGATGAGAGCTCGGCCTGCGGGCTTGTTTGTGGCGCACGCGCGTAAATAAACACACACGCCTCCATTACAACAGGCACGCACTCATATGCACGTCCACACATTTTTACACACACGCACACACACTCACTGGCCACCTCCTTATCACCTGCAAATGGCTGCCCGATGCCACATCCAAGATGGCGGCGCGACGCAGCGCTCAAGCGTCCACATATTATTGAATGTAATTATTATGCTTATTGTTATTTGTGATGTAAATACAGCATAAGAACATGCAAGATGCCTTAGAACAGAATGAGCACAATTGCAACATTTTGGGGAAAAAAACGAATGCAGCATTTGGACTTTGAATTGAGTGATTCTTTTGCCAACCACTAGAGGGAGCCCGTGTACACGAGTGCCACACTACTCTCAATACATCATTTTTTTCCCTTCAGTCAATCCAATCAGACGTCAGCCTCTCTTCCCAATTAGGAGTGCCGATCAATGAAATGCAAACTTCTCAAATCAATCACATTTCAAATTCGTCCTCTATGATGGAAGAATTTCCCGTCCTCTAATTGGCTGCTCACTATAATAATAATCTGCATATTTGTCTGTAGGTCGTATTTAGCACGTTTTTCATTTTTTCTTGTCACCTTGTTAGCCGACTATTGATTGCGAAGTGCGGCCCGTCACAACATTTCATGTCAGTGGCCAACAAATCGATTGCATGCGTTTACTCGAGCGCCTCGTCGTTCCCCAAGGGCGCCACGTTCGCCGCCGTCTTGTTGTGCTTTCGCCCGGGGAGGAGGAGGAGGAGGGGGGGGGTCGCCAATGAGATTGACGCCGACAGATTTCCGCTCCATCCGGTCGCCGCTCGGATGATTGTCGGACACCTTTTGCGCTCGAACGCCTCTTCCCCGTCGCCGGACGCTTCCCGTCGGGGCCGCCGTCTTCACGCTTGCTCGTTAATCCTGATTACGTTTCCCGTGGAAGACGTTCATGAGCCGGAACGCCGGCACGCCTGCGACAGCAACGTGCGCGGCCCGTCGGCAGCCGGACAGCAAGTCAGGAAGTGATGACAGCGTTGTGATGCTTTTAAGTGCAAACTGCTGAGGATAACTTAATCCATCAGATTTTGTTTACTTTAAGTATCAATGTCAGGTATCGGCAGCCTCCACGAATCAGCACCGACACCCGGTCACAGTATTTGCTCCTATTTACTAAATATCATTACAGCAAAAAATCATCTTGGTCAATTAATATCATCTTCTGAGCTTCAATTTAAATTTTTATTTAACTTCAATAATTTAATAAACATATTAAAGTTATTCATTTATTTATTCAACTTAATTATATTCATTGAATTAATTAATATTTAATTATTTATATTTTAATGTACTCATTTAACTTAAATTCATTAATGACTTAATTACGGTTTAATTTGAATGTGTATTAAATTAAAACGATTTTTTAAAAATGTAATTACTAAAAAGACAAACCTACTCAAATAGTTAATAAAAAAAAAAACCTCGAAATGAAACCACAAAAGTCAAAAGTGGAACTATTGGTTAATAAGCACGTTTTTTTCTTTCACGAGCCAAAGTGACTGGACGCCGTCTTTCCATTTGTGCAACGGTTTCATTGGCTCTGTTGTGTGTTGTTTGCCGTCCGATCGTCAGCGGACGAGCAGCAAGCAGCTGACGTGCTTTTTTTCCCCCCCTTCTTTTTTTCTTTTGTTCTTTTTTGTCTCCAGGCCCAAAACAACAAGGAAAGAAAAAAGAAGAGGACGAGCCCGCCGGAGGTTTTGCGGTCTGTTCGCCTCCGGCGGCCTCGCAAACAACAAAACAATCAGCGAAGCCTCCAGCGGACCCACAATTCCAAGCCGCGGACTTGAGGAGCCTCATGTGGCGTTTTGCTGCCCTCTTGTGGCAGCATCTGGAATGTCGGCACCATTGCGTTACATTCCAATGAATGGGAAAAAAAAAAGAAGAAACGCCTTGAAGCCTATTTGTGTGTGCGAGGATGACACGGCGATCAATTGGATCAAGATGGCGGCGTTGGCGAAGCGTGCAAGCACAATGGCGTCGGGGCTCCTCCCTTAACGGCGCCTTGATTGGCCTCTAATTGCGTTGTTTTTCCCTGCGAGACGGCGCGACCATTCCATTACGCTCTCGCCCATTATGCTAATTGCACACTCATTCGCTTCAAACAAACAGCTCCCCCCCCTTTGCCCCCCCCCCATCCCACCTATCTCAAGCTCAAGATGCTTTCCGGGGGAACATGCTCGCCCCCTACTGGTGAGCTGGACTTTTGCCGCTTGTGTGAGCTGTGACAACTTTTGCTGTCCCCCCCCCCCCCCCCCCATAAATTCCCCACGCTGGCCGAAGCTGTTTTTTCCCTTCCGGCGTTTGCGTTCATCTTTAATGCAGCGTCCCGTTGCGCTTTTTTTCGTCTGGCCGGACGTGCGCTCTTCACGGCGACAGCCGCCGCGGGCTGACGCCGTCCGGCGCACGACAGGCGGCGCTGACAGGAAGTAGATAAAGTCGATGCGCTTTGCCCTTGGCGACGCTGTCCAGCTTTTTTCTTGCTTTTCTGTTTGTTTTCGTGACGTGCCGCGGCCTAATCGTAAAGATTTCCCATGATTGGAAAAGCGTGCTGAAGGACGGCGCCGCATCTTGCCAAAAGAAAATGACGTGCAAACAGGTTTTGTGGACGCTCACGATGACTCCAAGGAAAGTGAAAAGTGCAAGCAATCGCTTTCATAGGAAGCACAAAGCACAACGTGGTTGCAAAAAGCAACAGAAATAATTGGGGACGGCATCGGTACTCACGAAAGTTGCTGCCCTCTTGTGGCCGTTTCACAAACCGCAACTAGAGCAACTTGAGAAATTCCAAGTATAGAAAATGGCTAATTTCATGCTCGTTTAAGAAAAATGCTTGTCATTGTTCTTTTAAATTGTATATATTTTTTTAAATTCAAAAATAGATTGTGGATTGCAACACCTTATATAATAATTTCCATAAAATGTAACAAAGCCTTAAAATGTCACAACATTTGCATATAACGCAATCAAAAATTTAATGTAATACATTTTTTTTCACTTATATCGTAAGAAATGCATACCTCTAATGTTTCGTGTTTTTTTTCTTTCCTCAAAACTGATTATGTAACACTTGAAAGCTAATATAATATGCTAATTTTCAGTCCAAAGTTCAACATTTTGTGTCTGCAGAGAGTTAAAGTAAGCTCCGCCCACTTGATGAAACCTGCTCTGTCGCAAAGACTTCCGGGATATGATATCAAAATGTAATAAGGTATTACATTATTGGTGAAATGAGAACATTCTTGTTTTTTTTCCTTACATTTTCGATGAAGTGCACATTTGAACACATCTTGAGGAAACGTTTTCAAACATTTGCGTGATCCCAAGAACGAGGTGACAAGATGGCGGCCGGCGTGTCTCGCTTAAGGACTCGCCTGGGGAAGAAAAGAAAGAAGAAAAAAAAAGCTTTCAATGTGAGCTCATCATCATCATCATCTTCGTCTTCATCTTCATCATTCCAATGAATTCAGCATTTCTTTGACCCGCTGGGCCCGTTTAGGACAAAGCTTTTATTTTTTAAAGGCAGTCACGCTTGAAAAGGCTTAATAAGTCTAACAAGTAATTTTGAGAGCAGTGAGTAGAAGTCGTCCCACAGCACACCTGATGATGATCTCTCATAATGCGCCGCACGGCACATTAGTGGGCGAGCACAACAAAATCCCACACAACGCAACACAACATGGATCCCTCCCACCTTTGACAAAAGCAAATATGCTTCCATACACTAATGGAGTATTTGTACTTAGTTACTTCCTTTCAGTTTTCCTTTGGAATATGTGCAAAGTAGCGCAAAGAAGCGACCCGACACGACCCGACGCGACCCGCCCGGTCTGGGCGGCTCGCTAATGGGAGCGCCGTTTTCCCCGCCGCGCGTTATGTGTTCCTCGTTATCACGCCGCCGCCTACCCGGGGTCACAGGAGGGCGGCGGCCAAAGTGGCGGGATGAGGAACACGAAGCGGCGGCAAATGAAACGCCAGCGAATAATGGCCAGCGCTCGCATTAGCGCCTTTCGCACTTTTGCCGCCATTACCGGCGCCAGACGCGGAAAATGTGAAAGCGGCCAAATGGGACGCTGATGATGACGCTTGCTGTTGGCTCGCGCCGGTTGTGATGTCACTTCCTGTTTGACGCACTTTCAAGCAGGGTTTGAATGTCAAAAGTTCAAATTGGGTTTCAAAAGAGCTTTCGTGAGTTTCAAATGAGGGTTTTTAGTCGGGTTTGAGATTTGAAGCCAACATTCGAGTTTGGAGATGCGCTTTGAATGTCGGCTTTGGACACTTCGGAATGAGCTAAAGGAGTTTTTTTTTTTTTTTTTTTAATGCTTGCTCACGTTGTGAGTGAAAAAGAAGCTAAATGTGACACGCGCGCTGATTGTCTTTTATGTTGATGTCAGCAGGAGGACACACCGCGGCGCCACCTGCGGGCGGGAGGGCCAATGGCGGGAAAAGCTCAGGATGACGAAGATGATGAAGAAGAAGCACGGGTTCGTTATCGTTAAATGTTTGGGTGCTCTCAAGCGCGGCTGAAGGTTGTCACGTATGGTTTCAACTCCATTTGGGTTCGAATCTTCTGGCCCATAAACGAGCCCCAAAGTTAAAAACTCTTTGACTGCCAGACATTTTCAGAAAAGGGATGCCGTGGGTGCCAGCCGATTTTAAGCATTTTGACTGATCTTTCAAGGTCCATAGAAAAGTATGTGTTTGGACTATGGAAACACACATACTACCAAAAAAAGATTGGACTCTCATCTTCCATCAGAAAAAAAAAAGTTTGTTTCTACCTTATTCCGTTTTTGAGTAATCAACAATAGAAAATGGTTAGTTTCACCTCAGTTTTGAAAAAAAAAACATCTTTTAACGTCTTTGGCACTCCTCCATAGGGTTTTACTAAACGTTATTTAACGTTTTTGGCAGTCAAAGATCAAAGATCAAAATCTTCAACGTCGGGTTTCAAGTCAGGGTTTCTAATTGGAGTTTCTAACAAGGGTAAGAGTTTTGTGTATGGTTTCAATCCAACATGAATTCGGGTTTGAAGACAGCTTGATGCATTCAAATCAGGCTTGGGTTTTAAAAGTAGCTTCATTTCGAGCGAGGACGAGGATTTCAAATGATGGTTTCTAATTAGGATGAGGTTTCGAATCAAGTCGTGGGCGTGATTTGAAAAAAAAAACCTTAACTTGAAACCCAACTCTGACTTCAAGCAAGGGTTCGGCTCTCAAGTCATCCCGACGGGGGCTTCAGAAAAGGGTTTCAAGCCTGGCTTTGGGTTTCCAATCATGCTTTTGAACAAGATAAGGTTTCAAATCAGGTGGAAGATTTCAAAATAGTTAAAAAACAATTAATTTTTTTAAGTCATCAGCAAGATTGGAAACCCGCAGCCTTGTTTGAAATGCTTCAAAGAAGGTTTAGGCTTTCAAGTCGGGGTTTGAGGTTGCCGAGTCGGGTTTCAAGCCCGGGTGATGAAAGTGTGAATCGGAATCTTGTACATGACGGTGAAAAAAAAAAGAAAAAAGGATGCTGATGTTTTCTTCATCTTGAGTGCGCGTGGATCGTGCGTGCGCGCGCTGCGGCGGCGCCAGGAGGCAGCAAAGGACGCGCCGTTGCCTTCGTTTGCATTCAACACGTGTCGCCGGCGAGCGGCGAGGGGAGGGGCCGAGCCGGTTGCTAGGCGACGCGGGTACATACTGAATGTTAAGCCGACAAGCATCCAGGCGGGCGCGCGCGCGCGCTTGGGCGAGCCGCAAACAGACGCTGAGGCGGCGCACCAGCAACATGTAGCCCGGACACAACCCGCAACCCAGACCACAACCCAGACCGGACCGGACCGGACCACGCCGACCTCATCTTCCTCTCGTGGGGGGCCTGTGGACATACAGTACGTGAGCGGCATGACGCGCCAGGAGCGGCGGCGGGATGGCGCGCCGCCGCCGGCGTGACCGGGGAAGGATGTCCGGCGGACGGATGACGGACGGACGGAGTGAGAGAGCAGCGCCAGGAGGACGACGAGAACAAGAGCCTCACGCGCACGGTGAGCACGCACGCACGCACGCACACACGCGCGTCACCTCACGCCGACTTTGCCCTTCACGCACGCACGCACGCGCGCTTAAATGCATATTTGACCCTTCTGTCATTGATGTGTGTGCGTGTGCGCGCTGCCAAGTTCCAGAGGTGTGACTCACTTCACGTGGGACATTTGTCAAAACACACGCGCACACACGCACATATCATAGCTGTTGCGCATATGTGCGACACTGCTCCCGCCTTCCAGCGTCCTGCAGTGGGGTCTTCAACACACACACACACACGCAACACACACACACGCAACACACACACCCCAGCTTCAGGGCACATATCACGTTATAGCAACACGCATACTACAGCAGCTGGTGCGCACTTCCAATGGCAAAAACACACACACGCACGCGCGCACACACGCACACACACACACGCCGCCCAAAAACGCTCCATCCTCATCATCCTCGCAAAGATGCCGTCGTCGCATTCAACAGTTGTCGCACGCAAAGCCGCCGATGTGTTGCCGTCGATATTTTCATCTTGGCTGGCGTCTTGGCGGCCTCCATTTTGTTGTTGACTTTGGGCCTGGCGGCGCTGGCGGTTAGCATGTTAGCAGTTAGCCACACACTTCTCTCTTTTGCTTCCAATCTGGGAGTTAGCATGTTAGCAGTTAGCCACACACTTCTCTCTTTTGCTTCCAATCTGGGAGTTAGCATGTTAGCAGTTAGCCACACACTTCTCTCTTTTGCTTCCAATCTGGGAGTTAGCATGTTAGCCTCGACGAGGAGGTGCGAATGTGCGTTTGTCTACATGTGATGGGCTGGCGACCGGTCGGGTCTTTGATTTCCATTGACTTCCTGCTTGGACATGCTAGCCAGCCATTTCTTGTCCCGTCTTACGCCACCTTGCTCTTGTCAGCTAGCTTAAATGGAGCAACGCGTGGCTCGTCGCTTGGGAATGCGAGGAAAATATTCCAAGATGCGCAAAAGCGCCGCCAGTGCGGGAATTTGTGGGAGTCGGCTTAACAAGAACACAGATGGAGCAATTTGGCAAGAACGTTTGCGTTTACAAGAGCGCACTCGAACAATTTGATTACATTGGAGCAGGTGGAAGACAGGAAGTAGACAACAGGAAGTAGTGGTGTAAAAAGAAGGAAGTAGTGGCATAAGGCAGGAAGTGATGTCATAGGACACAGGAAATGGTGGCATAATACAGGTCACATGTCAGGAAGTCGTGGCGCTGTCATTTGTCGTGAAAACACAGCATGGTCGTTACATGTTGATGCTGGACTGGCGGGATGCTTGATTCACGCACGCACGCACGCACACGTACGGCTTGTGTGTGCGTGCGTGCGCGTGCGCGTGCGCGCTCCGTCTTCATTGACGGGCTGAATCGCACATCTCGGATGCTTTCCCAGCAATCTTTGCTTTGCGCCCCCCTCGTTTCTTTCCGTCTTTGGATTTCACTGGATTGCCAGCGCACGTCGCACGGCAACCCGAAAGCCGACGGCATCCGAGCGCCATCGCGCGAGCACCGAGAAGGCAAAAGATTGCATGTGGAGAAGCAATTTGCCATATGGAGAAGCAATTACAAGTACTTGAGAACAATAATTAGCCTTTTGGCATCTTTATTATAGGAGCAAAGCAAAAAAAGATAACTAAAAAAAAAAATCATCAGCGTCTACAATACGTACCCGGGTGTCTTGTTGTTATGCCCCCGGCCGGGCTGTGTGCTCATGTCCACGTGTCTGATGTTCAGGAATCTGATTGTCCGCTCATTTTGTCCACGATGCAAAGTGCCCGCTTGCTTATTTTCTTGCGCCTCGTTGTCATGCCGTCATTCGTGTTCACGCGACGGCGAGTCCGGATGTGACGTCGCCGCGCGGGATTGTTTGGCGGCGCCTCAGCTGAATATGCCGCACCTGCAGTGAGGATGAAGTTGAAGGAGGAAGTGAAATTTTGTAGCGCAAATGGAGGCCGCCTGTAAAAACTGCAAGTCCAAGTTGATGTTGTCGTGACAAACGTGTTCTGCTTTCGTGCGTTGCGAGTCGCGTCAAAGCACATGTTGATGATTTGCTTTAGAAGCGTTTTTTTTGTGTTCAACATTTCTCATTGATTGCCGCCCCCCCCCCCCCACCCCCGCCTCTCCTACATCTGAGTTTCCTTCCTCATCCCTCCTTCTTCTTGCGGGGGTTCATTACTTTCCTTCCTCTTCTAATTACCGTCACGCCGCATCCCTCCTTCTTTCCCTCCTTCTCTCCCTCCTCCTCCATCTCTCCATCTGTTCTTCCTTCTTGCCTTGCTTGCGGTTTGACTTTTTCTTTTCCCGGACTTTTTTCTTTTCTTCACCTGCCGTCCTTTGTAATCCCCCCCCCCCCCCCCAATCCTCTTTCCCTCCTCCAGCTGCAATCTTCCGCTGGCCGCACCTCTTCCTTCATCTTCCTCCAGCTGCAATCGCTTCCTCGCTCCTCCTCCCTCGCCCTCGTTCCTCTCTCATCATTCCTCTTCCTTCCTTCTCATTAATCCCTTCTTCTTCATCCCACCATAGCAGCTTCATCTTCCTCATCTTCTTCATCCCTCCCCATAATCTCTTCTTCTTCATCACCTCTTCTTTCTTCGCGTCCTGCTGTCACCCCCCTCACCCCCCCCCCCCCGTGGACTTTTTCCCCCCCGTTATCGTTGCGCACCATCGTCAGCCTTTGTGAATGGATGCCGGTGCACGAGATGAATGAGCCGACACGCGCGCGCACACACACATGCCACGCACGGCGTTATCTGATGGAGGCCGGCGCCGACGGCGGCGAGGAAAGGAAGCGTCCTAAAGTGTAGTTTGAGGAGTGATGGGAAGGAACCCAAACAGGAAATGACGGCGCTTGAATGAGCGGGAGGAGAAAGTCATGAAGATGGATTTGTATTTTTTTTTCATTCCAAAACCCCACCAAGACTTCTCCAACTCTTCCATTTTTTTTTTTTTTTTTTTTTTGGTACTCCTCACACACGCCTTCGACACTTTTCTTCTCCTTCGTGCTCGCATTATTTCAGATGAGAGGCCAAGCGTGCTCGCTTCAAGCCGCTTGTCACTCCCAGTAAACACAAGCCACAAAACAAAAGAGAGTTCAGCCTCATTAAGGTCCAGATTGTTGTCCAAGCAAAGTCCAAAGGCCGCACGCAGTCTTGCAGGTTTTGGCGGTTTCCCTCTTCCAACACAAGCTGATTCCAATCAGCAGGATGGCGATCAGGTTCACGCAGATGAGCTGATCGTATATCAGCTGTGTTGGAGAAGGGAAACATCCAAAACTGCGACGGCAGTTTGACGCCGATAGCTTAATGCTAACGTCTAATGACAAACGCCATAGACATGCTAACTCAAGCGCTGCAGTGGTTGACAGGTCGCGAGGTGCGCTGGGGTCCGTCTTGGGGCCGAGAACGCCGTGGGCTCTCCGGCGCCGCTCAAAAATGGATGGACGGATGCTAATTGAGGCGAGCAGAGCGCCGCGGCAGGCAGGCACACTTTTCATTTTGTGCTTCTTGGAAACAATAACGAGGAAAAAAATGTCTCCGGCAGTTTCCCAGGGCTGCTGCCATGGCAACGCTTATTAGCGGGCCTTGACTGACGGGTCCTCGGATCGCAAGGCGGCACGGAATGGAAAGCTGCCGTTTGCCGCTGATGACCTTGTTGTTTCGCAGCTGAGAGCGTCAGAACGCAATGCTGCTTCACTTGGTTTGGAAAGACCCGATAAGCCTTGAGGGCCCTGCAGGTCTCAGAGGGAACTTCAAGGTTTTGAATGGATTTTCGGTCCAAGACTGTTTAAGAGCTTTAAAGATCAACCATCGGATTTGAAAATGGATTCTTGAAGAGGAAAGAGACGTGTCGTGTTGTGGTCCCGTTTCCGAAGAAGGTGAGACCGATTTCAGATGTTGTTCAGAACCGTCCCACTTCTTCTTTTGGGATGAGAATCTCGTATCGTGACGAGAATCTTCTTCTCTCAAGACCCAGCGTTTCTCGGCCGCGGGCGCCACAAAATGTGGTCCGGTTAGGAATTGCGCCCGATTGAAGACGAGCGCTTTGCTCGTTCCCGCAGCCGACGTCAACCGACAAACGACAAGGCGGCTTTTGTTCTTTTGTTTGCGTCTTGTTCTCGCCGGCCGATGAGTCTGCGGCCCGCGTGGTCAAAGCGCCTCACGGCTGCCATTTTGAGGCGTCCCCCAGGGGAAGGAGGTCTTGCTGGCGCTGACATCAGACTGGGCTCATCTTCTGACATCAGGCTGGGCTCGACTTCTGACGCCGCTCGAATGGCTCGTCACGCGCGCGTCTCGCTTGTCGTGCCTTTAATCATCGCGGGCCGCGGCGCCCGCCGACGACATGGACGCCGTCTCTTGGAGCGCACGCACGCATCCTGCTGACGTCAATTGCGTTCTTGCAATCGTTTGTTGTTGTTGTTGTTGTTGTTGTTGTTGTTGTTGTTGTTGTTGCTATTTTCGTGGATTCTTCTCGCTCTGACTTTGAGTGTCGTTGTCGTCGTCGCATTTCATGCTCTTTTCATTTGGGTGCGTTTTTGGGTCACGATTCTCGCTGCTATTGTTGTTAGCATTATTATCACACGTTTCATGATCGTAGCTGTTGCTGTTTTCATTATGAACTCATTGACTGGCGGCCATTTTGACTGAAGCGAGCCCCTTCGCTCCCGGCTGTTTGACTGGATTTGGACGGATTTTGCGAGGCCCACGCAATGTTGTGTTCTATAAAAACATGGAACCGACCCAAAAAAAAAAGATTAGAGTCTCTTTGTTCATCAAGGGGGAAAAAAAGTTTCATCATTATTCACAAATCTGTTGAAAACAGCGGCGCAAAGAGCTTTTTTGGCCCTGGTTGAACTCTTTTACTCTCCTGCCACCTGCTGGCCGTTTTTGTAACAACTTCCATTGCTTAAAGCGGCCTCTTCAGTTCAGAGGCTGCGTCAAAGCCTACTGAATGCGCTAGCATTAAAAAGAAACTTCCAAAATGTATAAAAAATGTCTTTGGGAGCAAATTTAAATGAACATATTTATACGTTTTTGGGAGCAAATGAGTTCATGTTGTAGCTTTGGTTTTGGCATATTATTGTCATTGCTTTTATCGTTGAAAAGTCTTTTTTAAAAAATTTTTTTTATTCAAACATGTTTAAAAACAATAGTGAGTCAAAAAAACAACCTGCTAATAATGACGACCTTGATGACATCGAAGTGACCTCATTGTTATCATCGTTGCTGTCATTATTGGTTGTTGGTAATATTTGTGTTTTTTTTTGCTCTTGTTATGGTGGCAAATATGATTGTGCGTCGTCGTGGTGGTTGTTGTAAGCGATCGTGATCACGTCGGGCGGAAACGCCATCATTGACTCGTGACGTCCGACTGGCAGAAGCGCAAAGAACGCGACTGTCGCGCTTGCGTCAACAAAGATGGCGTCTCCGCCGCCTGCTAATTGGCAAACAGATGGCGGCCGGCCTCCTTTCCCCGCCGTCTAAACGCTACCCCGCCCCCCCCACCCCCACACACACACACACGTGACGACTTCCCTTCTGACGTGTTTAACTCGCCGGCTGCTTCCCGCGCTGAGCGTCAGCCCGGCGGGCGAGCCGACAGCGGCACGGCGAGCGATCAATCTTTTTTTTTTGTTTCTGCCAGCAACAAGCTGCTGCGGCGGCGCCAAAGAAGCCTCGGCGCCAACGATGGCTTTTGCGTGCCGCGGCGTCCCCCCGCAGGTTCAAACGGATGTCACGCTGGCCGGCGCAAAATGTTTGGATTCTGCCAACCTCACTCACGAGTTGATTTGCATCTCAAATCGATATTCCTCATTCAGATCAATGGAAATGTCATGAATGCGTTCCCACATTTTTTGGACTTGTTTTTGATAGTCAAGGAAAACATTTCATGGAGACGAACGGCGTGATTTTCATCCAACTCACCGCCAATCGCTAATTAATCCTGCATTTTGTTTTTGAGAAGATTTTCTTTTCAAATAAGTTTCACTTGATGCAAATATGAATTGCAACAAGACGATTCGTGATTAACAGTTGAAAACGGTACAAATATAAAAGAGGAATAAAGCAGTAAAAGAAGAATCAAAGAATAGTTGTGAAGCAATGAGTAAGAACTTAGTAAGACAGCAAGTCAAATAAATGAAATAAAAATGAAATAAAGAGAATTGAGGCCGTAAAAGCACAATCAAAAGATAATGAAAGATTAGAACATAAATGAGGAATAAGACAAAAGAGGAATCAAAGATTCAAGGGGAGTTATGTGACAATCAAACGGGAGTACAAAATGCTAATCAGACAGTAAAAGGGGAATAGGCGGCAATATTAAGACCTTAAACAAAAAGGGAAAAAAAAAGATTGATTAAAGATGAATCAAATGAGCAAAAAAAAAAAAAAAAGAGAGCAAATGTGAAGCGACGACAAGATGAAGCGAATGTCAAATCATCCTAATGAGATCAATCAAAGTGTAAGAAAGCAGTCGCTGTTGTCATGCGAGTGAGCACTAATGGCAGCCATGTTGACTTCACAAATTTGCACCCCCCCCCCCCCCCCACACACACACAACTCTGCATCGGCCGACACGGCGTACAAATGGCCGCCGCCTCTCGCTCGCTGTTTACAGCCGCCCGCTATCGACCCGCCTTTTCCTCGCTCCTCGCTCGTCGTCAATAACTGCCGAGCGAGACGCGTGCGCACCGACGCTTCGGGGGGAAAAAACAAAAAAAGGAAATAATTGCGTGAAGAAAGGGGAATAGGAAGAGGAATATCACAATAAGAGGAATAATAAGGTGATGGCGGATATTCATTCAGCAAAAGCTACGATTGACGAAAGATGTATGACGTGACATTAAGAGGAATAGCACGATGAAAAGTGGAATGAAAGGAAAGAGTCAAAAGAGGAAGAGGCGCACAAAAGAGGAATAGTGAGCCCTTCAAAGGTGCTTAAAAAGGAAGTGTTGCACCTGTGCCAGAGTTGAATCTATTTTTATCGGTCATGTCTGGAGGAGAGAATGTTATTCCACAATCTTCAGCCGTCAACGACGCATGATGAGCAGCGCAGCAATGACAAAAGAGGAATAACAAGTCGCTGGAAAGGGAATATAGCGCCTTGATGAAATAGCTGTAGTGGGACAACTCAAGAGCGGCCAATAAAAGGAGCAAAAGTAGAATCAAAATAGGAACATTGAGGCCTTGAAAGAGGATTGGCGGAAGCGGCAATGTCATTTTTTTGCGCAGGAACGCGGCCGTCCATTTTGCATGCGCGCTGTCGCTGAAGGCAAACGTCTGCCGTCCTTGTTCCGGAATGACGCAATCTTTCGACAGGACTCGCCGCTGCTTCCGTGCGAACAAGACCAGGCCAGCAAAAGTGCAATCATAAGACGCCGTTGAATTGAGAAAAAGGGGGACGACAAATAGGAATAGACACGAGTCAAAGAATTTGAAACGTGTTACTAGTGGAATAAGACGAAAGTGGAATAAGACGAAAGTGGAATAAGACGAAAGTGGAATAAGACGAAAGTGGAATACGACAAGTGGGATCGTTGGGTTGACGTGATGACAAAAGAGGAAAAATACAATCACTTGAGAGGAATAAAAGACAAAATAGGAATCATAAAATGATCAGAAAGGGAAAATTAGACATCCATCCATTTTCTCAACAGGAAGAATAAAACAAAAGAGGCCATTTTGGTTTGAAGCGGCCATTTTAGGCTCAACGTTGAATTCTTGTGAAATTCTTCATTTCACTCAATGAAATTGACGTTGATCTAAAACGACACAGTACGGCCGCCATTTTGGTTCCAGGCAGCCATTTTAGAGTCCATTTAGTCATTTGGAGGCAAAATTCTGTTTGACTTTGAAGAATTTGGTCGACGAGTGTCATGACAAGACCCACGAAAAAGTCTCGCCAAGAAAGTCACCGCCGGTCGCACATTTTTTGCTTTGAAGCGGCCATTTTACGCCCCAAGACTAATTTGTCCGAGAGTTTTTGCGGGATTGCTAGCAAATGGCCGCCGTGTGAATAAGATGGCGGCGAGAGAAGGAAAGCGAAGCCAGCCGGCGTTTTGTTGACGGAACGTCAAGTGAGACTCGAAGACGATCTGCGGTGGAGCCGCGGGAGGTCACGCTGGCTTTGAACCCTCATCACGCCCCCGGTGTCTCCACTGATCGCAGGTGTCACGGCATGTCAACGTGCACGTGCGCGCGCGCGTGCGTGAGCGCGTCCTTCTCCCACTCGCTGTCAGGACGCTGAAAAGCTTGTGAAAGCGTCTGAAAGGATCTCATTAGCGGCCGGCAATCAAACGCCCGCACTGAGCGACTGCTAATTAGCGAGGAGAGCGCCGACCTTTTATTGGGATTTTTTTTTCTCTTTTCTATTCCTGACGTGTTCATGCGACCCGACCACAACATGGCAGCAAGTCCCGCTCCACTTTTGTTTGCCGCCAGCGTAGCCGCGGGTCACGTTTCACCACCTGCGCTTTTGAAAATGTTCTCCCATTTCGATGTTCTTTTATTCAGCAATGAATGTTATTTTTCGGGTGCCGCCGCCGCCGCCGCCGAAGCGTCCGCCGTGGCCGAGGGGCCCGTTTGGGCTGCCAGAGCCCAACCGGCGAGCCAGCTGAATAATTAAGAAGCGGAAGTGATTGAAGATGATAAAAGTCCGAGAGGTTTACACCAGCTTTATTCTTTTTTTTTTTTTTCCCAGCACATTCGCAGATGGATTTTTTTCCTTCCAGAAGAAAAATCACGTCAGCATCATTTTGTTGTGCTTTCTGCGACCTCGTTGGAGGTACTGAAGCCCACCAGTTGCCTTTTACCAAACCCTTTTTTCTTCTTCAAATTGGAGACGTCGATATTGTGTTTACTGGTGAAACAAAATGAAGAGTCGCCTTTTAACTCTTTGACTGCCAGACGTTTTCAGAAAAGGGATGCCGTGGGTGCCAGCCGATTTAAGCATTTTGATTGATCTTTCAAGGTCCACAGAAAATTATGTGTTTGGACTATGGAAACACACATACTGCCAAAACAAGATTGGACTCTCATCTTCCATCAGAAAAAAAAGAGTTTGTTTCTACCTTATTCCGTTTTTGAGTAATCAACAATAGAAAATGATTAGTTTCACCTGTTTTGAAACAAACGTCTTTTAACGTCTTTGGCACTCCTCCATAGGATTTTACGAAACGTTATTTAACGTTTTTGGCAGTCAAAGAGTTCATGGAATTTTCATCCTGAATTGCGAAATTGTTGTATCCTTGCATTGGTCATCGCTATGCAGCTTAAGCAAGTTTTTCTTTTAGTTTTGCTTGATAGCTCGTCGTGCTACTTGCCATTCGCAAGTCATGCCGTTCGGACGCTGACTCCCGTCGCGCGACTCAAATTTGTAGTATTGACATACAGCCGATCCGATACAAATAGTAGAGGCCCCAGAATGGAACCCTGTGGAACACCATATTATGCTCCCCTATACATGTGAATTCATGTTGCACATATTGTCTGACCACTTTTTTTCTTTGCGCGACATAGTATGAAGGGGATTACAATAATAATAATAATAATAATTAAAAACATACAAAGTACGATTCTGACAGTCACAAGTGAATTACTGAGCGCACCAAATTCAAACAGGCCGCTAGGGATGGTCGGATCCGATCAACTGGGTCAGTACGGAGTCCGATCTAGGCCAAAAAGACCGATTGTTTTCATCACAAGCAGTCCGATCCAATCCATAAACCCAAACTGGATCATATATCCTCAACTTCAATTTGCACGACATGCCAACGGGCGTCCATGTTTTCGCCACACCGCAACCGGAACGACTACGAGCGAGCGAGCGAGCGCAAAGTGGCTGAATGTAAACATTTCAACTTGATGTCGTCAAGCCATCGAAAGTGACGGCGTGGAATGTTGCGGCTGTAAACATCAAACTTTCAATCATCTTTCAAATCAGCTCGTAAAGGATTGCGCAAGACGGCCGCTGCCGAGGGCGGCCATATTTTTTCACCATTGATGACATCGCGCATTTTCTTCTTCTTGTAGGGAACGCCGCGTTGCATTTGCTGACGCCGGCGCGCCGTGTGTGTTTTCCGTGTGCGCGTGCGTTCGCGCGTGCGCTGCAGATTTATGGGCCGGCGCGGGTCGGGCGAGTCATGAATCAGCTGCGCCGGTAATGAATTGTGATGGGCCACAGGAGAGGACGAAGGCGGAGGAAGAGGAGGAAGAGGAGGAGGGGGGCGGAGCTACACGCTGAAGATGGAGGATGCGCCGTTTAATGAGATTGAAATGAAAGCGCGAGCGAGCACTCAAATATTTTGCCTCCCTCTCGTACAGCGCAAAGTGTTTTTTTGCGCTGAGATTTACCGACGTTCCTTAACCGGCGGCGGCGGCGGCGGCGGCGGCGGCGGCGCTACACTAATGAAGGCTTGCGAAAGGACTGGCGGCCATGAAAAGCCATTACCCACAATGCCATGCTGTTGCTGCTGCATTACAGCCGCCGCAATGAGCATTTGATGTCTTTTTCTAAATGTACATTCGAGTCCATTTCCATCCGCCGTTACGCAAACGTGCCACCTGGTACGTACGCATGCCAACATTCCGCACGCATTACGGGAAACGTTGCAGCAAATCAAATGCAGCTGCTGCTGCTGCTGCTGTTGTCGTTCCTGTCATGTGATGCAATGAAACGCAAAATGATAGCAAGTCGTAGAAATGACACAACGCCAGTGTGTTGCATTGCAGTGACTTGAGATATGAGTGACTCGAATGCTTTTGCTTTGACATGGGAGCAACCATTTGAGATGCCAAAAATGACTCTTCAAGCTGCTTCTCTAAAACTAAACTAAAACAGTTGTGCATTGAAAGCTACCACTTACTTTTGCTGAATTGAAACCCGTTTAGCTTAATGCTAACAAACAATCGAAAACTTCATAGACGGGCTGTTGAGAAACAGACAAATATTCGTTATCCTCCGCAACGGCCGTCTGTATTATACTGCCCCCAGGTGGTCAATGTGCACACGCCAGAAGGAGCAGCACAATGCCCATTGAAATGAAATACCCCCCCCCCCCCCAAAAAAAAAAAGAAAAATTGGCTCAAGCGGTTGAATTCTTTACATTCCATTGAATCATGTCATGATGTTGTGATTGATCTGGTTTGTGTTTTGTTTTCTACTGAAGCTTCATGATGCAAACGGAGTTGACGTGAGAGCACATCTTGGAAGCAAGCAGACGGAACGAAGGTTAGCATGCGACGCAAAAGTGTTTTTTTGCAGGCACAACGAGGTGCTTCAATTATTTTCTTTTCTGGGAAATCTAAAAAAAAAAAAAAGAAGAAGCTCATTTTCTTGCGGCACACGGCAGCGCTAATCCCGCGTTAACTTCACAGCGTGAAGCGCGATGGCGACGGCGGGCGTGAGAGTTGAGAGGGAGAGAGAGAACAAAGTGGCATGGAAAACATAATTGGACCTAATGAATACGCAGGGGGCTTAACAACGTGATCCTAATGGCTTCCGTCCAGCTCTATACGCACACGCGCACACGCGCACACTGTGAGGAATGCAGAAGGGGTCGTCAGTTCCACCCCAGGCCAACAGGGGGCGGCAGAGTTGAAATCGTAGCCGGCTTGGCCAAAAGAGTCCCGCTGGGTGACTGACATGCTGCCGCCAAGACAAACAGTAGACTGGTCGCTAGCCAGTGGAAGATCACACATGGACTGGTCGCCAGTGATTTTGGTGGCGTATGCAAACAGGAAGCGATGCGCACACTCAAAAAATAGTTGGGTCAAAAATAACCCAATTTGGGTTAAAAATCTCCGACTTGGGTCCATTGGATGTAACCGTTCAGATCACGGCTGGAGGGATTGATCACATTTTTGGAGTTGTTTTTTAACAAATTACCCCAATTTTGGCTTTTATGCACCACGAGCCCATTTTTGAGGTTGAAAGTTGGGTCCAATTTACTCAAGTGTTGGGTTGGTCCATTTTTGACCCAAATGGAGTTCCGGTTGCCCCAACGGCTTTTAGAGTGTATGCATACATGCAGTACATACTGTAGAAACAAAAATAAGCCAAAGTGGGTCAAAAAAGGATCAATGGTTCAAATAAAGAACCCACAACCCTTCCAAGCAATCGAATGTTTCAGGTTGTTTTGTACAAAACAATCCAAAACAATGGGCTATTTTGTGCTTATTCTTTCGACGCAACTTTTTGGGTTCAAGGTGCATGTTGTTGTCTTTGTGACTGACGTTGTGTTTCCGTTTGTCCCCTGCAGGGTCTCGTCGGCTCAGCGGGTGAACGCCGGTGAGCGGCAGCCCCCTCCCCCCCCCCCCACCTCCCGAGAAGCGGCGCCAGGCCTCGCCCGCCACAGCCGAGCGGCCGGCGCCCCCCGGTCCCGGCCGTCCCCCATGGCGGCGCCGCGGCCGGCCTCTCGCCTCTCGCTGCTGCTGGCTGTCCTGGCCTGCACGGGGCCCGCGCGGCCCTCGCCCCCCCTGCTGCTGCGGCCCCGGGAGAGAGAGAGGGACTCGGGTGGCGTCAACATCGCCGTGGTGCACTCTGGATCCTCCCTGCTCCCGCAGACGGCGGCTGCGGCGGCGGCGGCGGGGGCCGGAGAGTCGGGGCCCGGTCTCGGGAGCGGCCTGGGCCAAAGGGGCATGACGGATGCGGCCTCAGCGGTCGGGGCGGCGGCCGTGGCGCCGTTCGCCGCCTCCTTCGCCGCCTCCTTCGCCGCCTCGTCTTCGCTGTCGGTGCTGGTCGGGGAGATTGTGATGACGCCGTCCGGGCAGGCCACCGTCATCTACCTGAAGGTCAACGAGAGCAGCCCAGGGAGCCTCCTGCTGCAGCTGTGCGAGCTGCTCGGAACCACGCCGCTGCAGGTACCGACGTCGCCGTCCACACCTGCACGCACGAGTAGCCACAGGTCACAGTCGGGTCAATATATGGAGGGAAAGCCTGACTCCTTTAAAAGCCAAGGTCACACAATCTGACAGCTGAATTTTTCAAATCCATTTTTTTTATTTTTATGACCTTTGAACCTGAATGATGTGTTGAAAATGAAATGTAAAGAAAGTAAACATTTTTTTGGCTTCATTTCAATGGACTTTGTGCTGCTCCTTCTGGTGTGTGCAGCATGGCCACCGGGGGGAGGTATAATACAGACAGTGGAACCTCGGAGTTGTAACGTCTCAGAACGCGTACAAATCGGACTTAGACCAAAAAATCGGAGTAAAAAATGCCTCGGCGTTTGACCTCGTTCTCGAAGTTTGAACATTCGACCGAGTAAAGCAAGCAAAGCCGAACGTACTTTGATCGAGTAGCCGAGCGAAGCCGAGCGGAGCCGAGCGAAGCCGAATTCTCGCGTAGCAGTAGTGGAGACGAAGCGCTGCTCATTTCCAGCCAGAGCGGATGAAAATGCTGGCAGGTGCTCCGTACGTTCGCCAGCGCATTTTGATTTTCCACGACAGTTTTCTTCGACGTGGGCCCAAAGAAAGACGGCAGTGCCACTGGCAGAAAAGAGAAACGTACAGTGCCACGAACCACAGTGGATTTAGGAAGCCGTTGTCACTACTTCTGCAAATACTAGCACAAGGACCCCTCTTAGCTGTTCAACAACGTGCCTGACGCTAAACAGCGCACAAGGACCCCTTGGTAGTCTCAACAATAGGCCCAATGTAAAATACATTACCATAGCATTTTTTGTTTAAATACTGTACATGGTGTATATGTTTTTTTACATAAATATAAATTAAAATAGGAATTTTCTGTTTTTGGAGCTTGGGAACGGATTCATTGCATTTGCATGATATCCTATGGGAAAAAATGTTCCGGAGGTTGAACGATTTGGACTTTGAACACTTTGCAGGAACGAATTGTGTTCAAACTCCGAGGTACCACTCGACATACAAGAAAGTGACTCAGTAAGCCACACATGTCATTCTTCACAGAGGATAAAGAATCTATGCCACCTGTCAAAATCCCTTGTGTCTTGTATGTGGGAGCACTTGTATCTCAAGGCACCTCTAATTTAATCCATCACTGCCGCATCTCCGCAACCACATGCTAGCGCACCTTAGTGTGCGCCATCTAAAAGAGTCTCCAGTGGACGCCCGTCGTCGCCGTACGTTTCCACACGTCTGTGATCCTCGCCACAAAGCTTTTCACGCCGCGTTTGTTATTAAATCACATCTCATTTGCATGTCGCCTTTGCCGCTCATTTGCATATCAAGTGCTCTCCAAGCGAGCGCCAATCTGTCAGCGTCGCTTAGCATCAATTTGCACAGCTGGAACGCGCGCGCCAGGTCACTGTGTGTACGCGCGGCGCCGCCGCCTTCTCGCACAAACGGGAAACTTCTTTTCTTCGCCCAATCCTTAAATGCGTCACAAGTTAAATGAATCAAAAATATACAGTATGGTCTTGAGTGATCAAGAAAGCAATCGCTTCGCTGTATGCTAACACACAACGCATATACAGGCTAACAAGTAGCATCAATCGTTGTGCTGTTGTTAGCCTTTTAGCGACAGAACACAAACAGTGGCAGACGTTCTTCATCCGTTGCCAAGAACGACTGATATTGTTGCAGTCATTGAGCCACTTAGTGTAATTGTGAAAGTCTTCTTCGTCTCTGTCTGCATGACTGTTGACTGTATTATACTGCCCCCGGTGGTCATGTTGTGCACACTGCAATGAATGAATCTCTTGAATTCTTTACATTCCATGTCATGTTTTGAAGTATTTGTTTTAAAAACACACTCCAATCGTTACTTTTTTCTCTTTTAAAATCTCAAGGCGGAATAATTTTTTTTTTTGTGTGAAATTTTTGTCCTAACCTTGTTGTGGTGGTGCGTATTTTGCCAGGGTTTGGTGTTTGAGGAGGAGAGGCCGCCGCCCCCCAACCAAGCCCCGCTGGCCCCCATGCTGGAGTTCATCTCGGCCCAGACGGGCGTTCCGGTGGTGGCGGTGGGCGGAGGGGCCAGCCTGGGACGAGAGCCGCAGGTACAAAATTGGCCTGGCTTCATTTCCTGCCGCCCGCTCGCCACGCAGCGTTTTCATGTCAATCAAGGTGTGAATAATACATGAGGGGAGGAAATGAAGTCAGAAGGTCCGCTCGAAGACGAGCACGATGGAAGGTCATCATTAATACAACAGAAGACAAAAGAATGAGATTTACGACGTCTTCCGCAATATTACTGCAGAACGTCGCAAGGGTGTGCGCACTTTTGCTACACGTGTGAGCTGCTGGCAAACACCCAGATTTCCATGTGGAAACCTCGTCTGTCCCCCCACAGATCAATAGTTTTGTTCTGTCCCCACATCGTCTTCATTCCTAACCAATGGAAATTGTGAGAACAAATCTTTAAACGCTCTTAAAGTGTCTGCAAAGTATCATAAAACTCCGCCCCTTCCCTCACGCCACGGGAGTCGTGCGGCTGTGTCTTCTGAACACTGCAAGTCTGCATGTGTTTTAATCATCATCATCATAAAACCAATAAATGTGATGACGTTCAACGATGCCAAAGTGCTCCCGAAAAGCAGCGTGCGCCTGACAGACGCGGATGTCATTTTGTTCACGAGGCTGATGGCGTGTGGGTAGACTTTTTTTTCTTTTTCTTTTTCCCTTTTTGGACGCATCTGCCAGACGGGAGGAGTTTGAAGTTTGAAAAGTGAGTGTTATGGACGTGTGTGATGTCGCGTGCCCGCCCCGTGGCACGGCTTGTCATGTTTGCATGCGCAACGCTACGGACGGGCTAACGGAAATTAGCATCCATGTCAGGGTAAATCTCCACCTTCAAAACAACTTGAACACGCGCGCAGCAGCAACAAATAGCTACAAATAGTTTATTCAAACACATATAAACAGCAAAATGTTCACTAGCTTAATGCTAGCATCAGAAACGAGTAGCATACGTATGTAAAGAGAGCATTAAGTGGGGAGCTGCTCTGTCTTTTCTTCTTCTCCTTCTTCTTCTTGCTGTTTGTTACACGGTGTGGCTTCAACCACAGCTCAGTGCTGCTCTGACATGTTGTGGCACAATGTGGTATTACACGCAACTGGACATTCCCACTTGGGGAAGGATCAAGAAATGTTTCAATGAATGGTGTTTGGCTTTCCCAAAAGTTGTTTTCCAAACGTGCAAAATGAGGCGAGCCGCCTTTTCGTAAGTCGACAAGCGAGTGACGGAAGGCGACGTGTGGTCCCGGCAGGAGAGCGGCTCCATCTACCTGCAGTTCACGTGCTCGACGGCGCTGCAGCTGGAGGTGATCTTCGAGGTCCTGGAGGAATACGACTGGACGTCCTTCTCGGTGGTGACCACGCGCCACCACGGCTACGAGGACTTCCTGGACATGGTGGACGGCATGACGGACGGCTCCTTCATCGGCTGGGAGAGGAAGAGCGTGGTGGTCCTCAACGTGACCGACGACCCCGGCGGCGCGCGCACCAAACGCCTGCTCAAGGACAACGAGGCGCAGGTGAGCGCGCGGTCAGAAGGGAAAAATTTAGGTTGCAATTGTCTTCTATTTATTGACATGGAATGTGAAAAAGATTCCTTCAATGATGCCGTTACGATTAGAAAAACTATTGGGTCAAAAATAACCCAGTTGTCAAACATGCAGTTGTGTGTCGACGTCACAAAGATGCCGGACACTGCGGCATCCATTTTTTGCTGGTGGTATCGATTGGCAGTTGATGGGCGGGGTTTCAATGCGTTCAGTGGACACGCCCACAGGATCAGCGAGGAGAGAGCGCTTGATTGTTTTCCCCCATTTTGAAGCCTCCTTTTCTATACGTGCCGGTTTTTTTTTTTGGGCCAACTACGATGCGCTCTAAATTGCAGCCATTTGAAAGGAATGTGCGTTTTCAGGGTGCGAGCATAACGAGCTCCCGATAACCTCGGAATGCAAACAATGGAGCTCAAGTTGTCATTTAGGGGCGTGGGAAGACTTATTGCGGACGGCGGAAATGCCCTCAACAGGACCCCGCTTTAGCCACGCCCCCCCCAAAATCTGCAGAATTGGTGAAAAGCATTTGAATGCCGTCTCCACAATTCAAGTCTTTTCACGTTTTCATCTGTTATTTTTAAAGATGAATCTGGAAACTCGTCTCTGAATTCACATTGGAAGTTGGAGTGAAACCTGAAGGCAGCACGTTGCCTTCAGGTGTCAGCGTTTGCTATCTGTGCCTCGTTATTCATCAACTATTGAAGGAGCATCCAGGCAGACCAGATGCACTTCTCGCACCCTCAAGGACGCGTTTGTACGCAGGGAAAAAGCAACGTGAGCTGCGTTCATTTCACGTTTGTCTTTTTTCCCGTCACAAACTCGGTTTTCCTCTCGCATCCGGCGGCTCCGATTCCTCTCGATTCCACTCACAAGCTGTTAGAAAGACGCTTGAATAATGAATTGGGCTGGCCCCCGAGAGCCTCATTTGCATATCGTCGGTGGACGACACGTGCGTCACGGCGCGGGAAAAAAATTTGCAAAGCGACAAGCTCAAGTGCGCCACGTGCGATAGTGTACACACCCCATGGAGGCAAAAAGAATGATTTTCTGGTGTGCTGAAAATGCTGACGTCACGTCACGCTGGTCGTAGCAAGTTTGAGGAAGGCTCGGTTTATGGCGACCGCTCGGACGTCAACAACCACTTGCGAACGTCATCAACTCAGCTGCGACATCCATCTTGTACGGCAGGAAAATGGAAAAGGCTCCGAGACGGCTCCCTGAGGGCCGCCGCCGCCGCCGTGGAGTTGAGCCCACTCTTTATTTCCACATGCTGTATTTCTTTTCTCTTTTCTCTCCCACCGTTGACGTGAGCCGAGGGCATCGCCAAAAAATGTTTTTTACAGCCTGCGGAGTGAAACTTGAATGCGCCGTGATTCTTTTTAGTGTCGAGTCGCTGTATTTGCTTCCAATCTCCGCGGTTTGTGTTTCGCCTGCATGCGTTCAAGTGTCGCTGTATTGGAAACGAGTCTCTCCAGTGTCATTTCACTTATTAGCAAGTGGCGCCCGAATGCAGCGCGGTGCTTTCAGGTGCCACTGAAAGACTTTCTTCATTTCCCAGCAAATGGAACTTGAATGCAGCGTGATGCATTCAAGCGTCCCTGGATTCGATTTGAAACAAGCGATGGCTCACTTTGCAACCAGGATGACCCGAAAGCTGTGCGCGGCGGCGTTCAGGTGTCACTGAGACAAATCTCTCATTTCCCAGCGAGTGGAACCTGAATGCACCGTGATCCTTTCACGTGTCATTTTGTTTTGCAGCACAAACAAGCTGTCATTTCACAACCGCTGTCACCTGAAGGCATCGTGATGCTTTCAATTGTCAGCGTGTTTCCCACGAGGCACAATTTCTTTTTCCAGCAAGTGGTACCCTGAATGCAACATGAAACCTTTGCAGTCACTCGAATGCACCGCGGTGGTCACGTGTCAGCGATTTGAAGCGAGTCTCTTTGGCGTGGCGTCACTTTTGCCGCAATTGGAACCCGAACGCAGCGCGACACTTTCAAGTGTCTTCGAAGCCGATGTGTCTTTCCCCGAGCGGTGTCACCTGAACGCACCGCGATGCTTTCCCGCTTTCCCACCACTAGCGCCACCGCGTTTGTGTGCCGCAGGTGCGCCTGCTGTACTGCTCCCTGGAGGAGGCGGAGCTTGTGTTCCGCGCGGCATGGGCGTCGGGTCAGGCGGGTCCCAGTCACATGTGGTTCGCCGTGGGCCCGGCGCTGTCCGGCCTGGGCCTGGAGGGGCTGCCCAAGGCCTTGTTCGCCATCCGGCCTCAGGGATGGAGGGACGAGCCTCGCAGGTACTGCACTCCTACTTCCACACCTATACATATTCCATTTTTCAATTACAATGATTGATTGATTTCATGGTGTCATATTTTTCATTTGAAATCGAAATTGAACAGTTAAATATTTGACATACTTGTTTATACATAATATGCATTTATATATTATATACAGTATATATGGAAATGTACAGTACTGATTATGTATTTTTATTTGTAATCATGCGTCCATATGAGATGCCATTTTCTTATTTGATGAATGATTTAGTTATTAAAATGGAGTGCTTGATTTTGTTGGAACCTCATTAACAAATGAGCTCGCGGCCGCACTTGAATGCATCGCCGTGAACTTTTGTGTGCCGGCGTCAAAGCGGGATGACAGCCAGCGTTGTTTACTGCGGCCTCCGTCAGGCGGCGGCGGCGGCGGCGGCGGCGGCGCGGCGGGCTGACGTGCTTTTAAAAATACATGAGCGAGAAATCAAGTCGGCGTGAAGACAAACAACATTTCCAAGCGGGAGACGCTTTTTTTTGCCGTTTGTTTTTTTCTCCCCGCGGCGTTGCGAGCGAACGAGCGAACGAGCGAGCGAGCGAGTCGCCGTCTGATGTATGCGATCACGTGTGACCTCGTCAGACCGCGGGCGCTCGTTCCACTTGAATGCGCTCGCATTTCGGCGGGCAGGTGAGGACGCATTCCCTCCCCGATTGGTGCAATTACGCGCAAAATGAGAACGAGCAAGGCAGCGAGCGCGGTGGCCTAGTGGTGAGCGCGTCTGCATCGCAGCGTTGAGGTTTGGCTTCAAGTTTTCCGTGTCATTGGCCAAAGGTGGGAATGCTTGCTTGTCCATATGTGTCCTGACATTGACTGGCGACCAATCCATATTTGTAATTGGCCCGACTGACTGCTGACCAGTCCCTCATTTGTCCGTATGTGAGGACAATCAAGGGACTCTGGAATGTCTCGTGCTTGACTGCTTGTAATTGTGTCGCCCCCCCCCCTCCCGCTTTATACCATGAGGACACGCTGGCCCCGCCGCGACCCCCCCCGCGACCCCCCCGCCTGCCATTTCACGCTGGAGCGCCGCCTCTTGAGCGCTGGCCGAGTTGACGAGAGTCAGCAGAAGGCAGGGACGAGCTCGCTCGCCACAACACGCAGACGCTTTGCAACATTTCGCACCTTCCAGCCATTTTCGCCTGCGTCATTACATGACACCAGATTGTCTCAATGAAGCTCCTCACTTCACTTCAACATTGTTCATTGGAACCAAGATGCAAGATGTTGTCATAGAAACTATAACTCCTTCCAACATAACTCCTTAACACCATGATAGCACCAGATGCTGGCAAAGCACTACTTTTGTCTAAATCAAGCCACTTCATTTCTCATTTCCAAGATACAAAATGGTGATAAAGCACTACTTTTGCCTAAATAAAGCCACTTCATTTCTCATTTCCAAGATACAAAATGGTGATAAAGCACTACTTTTGCCTAAATAAAGCCACTTAATTTCTCATTTCCAAGATACAAAATGGTGATAAAGCACTACTTTTGTCTGATAGAAACGCCTCAATGTAACGTAGCTCTTTAACAGATGGTGGCAAAGCACACATTTTGTCTAAATGAAGCTCCTCATCCACTTAAACTGTTATTAAATAAGTTTGTTATTTTCTTCTCTGCCACAAAAGGAGCCGCCAACGTTAACATTGCAGCTCAGCTTACCATATGCATCCTGTTGATGTGTGTCTGTCGTCCTCCCCCCCGCAGACGCATCGCCAAGGGCGTGTCGGTGCTGACCCACGGCGCCATGGCGCTGCGGCGGGACCAGGGCGCCGCCGGCCGCGCCCAGTACACCGGAAACTGCCAGAGCGACGGCAACCACACGCAGCGGGTGGCCGACAGAATCAGGTGACCAATCATACACAAAAAAAGAGGACAAATACAAATTTGGCAAAGTGGCGTACAGGTGGCAGTCATGCTACTAGTGAGGACAACGCGTGTGCTAGTACATGGATATCTGGAGATCCAATCTACAGATAGGGGTGTTACTAGTCATAATACTAGTAGTAATCGGGCCGAAAATGATGATCGCTCTGCGTGTCCCGCCTTGGATAGAAAAGAAGAAGTCCCGGCGAAGCTCCTCCAGGACACGAGAGCTTCATTTGACCTGGGGGAGGGAGGGGGGGAGGCGGGGTCAGGGGGGCGGGCAGCAGCCTTCGGGTGCAGAGGTCAAATGTGCAGGCAGGAAAGAGCAGCGGAGCAGGTGCAAATAATGCAGACTGACAGACCAGCTAGGGAGGGGGGAGCGGGGGCGGGGCTTGCTTCACAGCAATGGCGCTTGGACTTACTACTAGTGCGGATGGGAGTGCTAGCAGTACTAGTCTAGTACAACTAGTCCAAGTAGTGGTGAGAGAATGCGAAAAGCCAGCGCTGAGCCACATGCTGCTTCACCAAGCAACCACATGGAGCGGCTGTTCTGACACACTCCGTGACAAATGTGGCTTTTTATGTCTCGTTGGCGTGTCGCCTAGCAACCAGCGACTCTGTCACGTCTGTGTGTGTGTGTTGGAGGGGGGGGGGGGGGGGGCTGGTAAGTGCTCGCTTGTTTCTGCCACTTTTGAAGAAGTTGTCATGGTGACGCATACATCTTGGCGCGCACACGCACAAGCTTGCATGCACGCAAAAAAAAGCTCACTACATCAATGATCATAATAAATGTCAAAAATACACAATAACTACACACACTCGATGAAGTCGGGATTGGCCCGTATACTTTCGACTTCAGTCCAAAGCTGCCGTGCACTTTAATCATGTAAACATCTTTAAAGTGTTTTTCTTCTTCGTTGGTTTTCTTCTTCTGCGGTTGGTCCGCCTCCTGCCTGTTTCATTCCGGACGCTTCCAATTTCTTTCTCACCTCCCGCATCGCCGGGCCGGCGCGTCGCCGTGGCAACGCTCGCCGGCGCTCGTGCTCACGCCGGATATGAAGCTGCTTTATTTGCAAGCGAGTTGAGAAGAGGCGAGGGAGGGACAATTAGCCATGGATAGCATATTTGCTAATTGGACACAGGTGGGCGCACGTCACGTAGATTAAGCGTCCATTCTTTGTTGACATGTGCCCTGACTTTGAGTGACTCCAGTCAAGTCATGTGACAGCAATCCCGCGCCTCCGCTATTCGACGAAACCTGCGAACGGCGTCCGGGGGGCGTCTGTCTGCTAGCTTTCACAACAACGACGGACGCACGCACGGGGGTTCCTGACAGCTGGCCACTTAGCATGCGGCTAGCGCGGCGCCTCGAGGGGGCGTCCGGCCAGCCGTGGCGTGCGACACCTACGGCACAAACGTCCAGAAGTTTTTCCGCGCCAGAACGTCAGCCGGCTACGTGCAAAAGCTTCAGGGATTTTGTTGTCGTTGTTGATTTGGAGTGATTGGCAACACAAAATGGCCGAAGGAGGTCAAAGGTAAGATCAAAGGTTGGCAGTAAATAATGCTGACTTTCCAGCTGCACATGATTGATTTAGACTCACTGGGTCTCAAATAGATGAGCTCAGATGTCAAAGGTCATCGCCGGTGCCAACAAAAGACAGGATATCGTTCAGGCAGCACGGTGCGCTAGTGGTTAAGTCGTGAGCCTCGACGTTTTGACGTTCCGGGTTCCAATATGGCCTCTGGGGTTGGCATTTTCTCCCGTTTTCTTTTTTGTACACAGTGTTACAGTGGTTAATATTTGTGGCTTCACTTTATTTTTAATTTATTATTTAAGTTTTGGGTTCGAATCCCTGCCAAAGCTCTGTTTGGAGACCCCGTTAGCACGTTAGCTCCATCGGAGACTTGCATTTCAGTGGGATGTTGTCTTGTCGATATCTTCCATGTTATTGGCTGGCGACTAGTCCATTGTTGGGGGTCTTTTTTTGTGCCCTGGCATCGACTGGCAGGTGACCGGTCGCCAGTCCTTGGTGTACACCGCCTTTCACGCAAATTCAGCATGGATAGCTTCTCTAAAAAATGGACGGATAGGACAAGATTGAAAAACAAGCGGCTTCTTGCGCTTACATCCAGCATTTGTTACAAATTCTGCCGAGTAGACAAGAGCTGACAACTGAAGAAAAACTAAGAAACAATACAATCCCTGCAGGCAATCAAAACAAAATTCAAAATTTCCTTTCCTTTCCTTTCCCTTCCTTCCTTCCTTCTCTCCTTCCCATCTTGCTCGCTGAGCCGTTCCACGCCTACAATTCCCCACTTGACATGCATAACCACAAATCGCATGCGGCCGCAGAAACGCGCGGCAGAGCAAAGTGGAAGGAAGGATGGATGGAGCGAGCAGCAGGTAGAGGGCGAAGGGGGGGGGGGGGGGGGGGGGGGGTTTGGTGCGGTGCTTGATTCAATAAGCCTGAATGAAAAACGAGCGTCAAGAAGAAAAAGTAGAAAAGTGGAGGGCGGATGTAAAATGGCGGTGGAAAAACCGAGTGACGCACGCGGAAGACCAACGCAAGGGCTTGATTGGGACAAAAAGACAAAAAAAAAGTCAGAAAAGATCAAATAAGAAAACAAGATAATGAAAAGAAAACGAAATTAAGATAAGAAAAGAAAAGATGTAGATAATCCTTAACTGATCTCCAGATTCCAAATTCTGCTACGCATATTCTGTCACAATACAAATATTTGGGATTGGTCGCTTCCCGAGCGACTTTGATGTCATTTCAAATGATCCAGGGGGCGCTATGTGGACATTTTTTGTCAGCAGCAGTTGTGTGTGTGTGTTTTGTGTTTTGTGTACCCGTGTCAATGTGTGCGGGACTTTCCTGCCCGTCAGCAGCATGAATGAAGGCCAGGACGAGCGCCAGCGCGACCATTCAGCCGCCGTGATGAGGGTGCGCACGTGTGAGTGAATGAAGGACGGCAGGACAAAGGCTCCCTCTTGGAACGGGGCCGAGGACAAAACGTGCCGCCGAGAAAGCCAGAGAAAGAAAAGCGAGAGGCGGCTTGATGACTTTTATTGAACGGCAGCGAAAGCGTTTTGTCAACCAAAGCTGAGCTCGTGAAGACGGCGGCGGCGGCGGCGGCGGCGGCGGCGGCGCACGTCGTCGCCGCACGTCGTCGCCTCGCCGGCTGCCGTCACGTGACTCGCTAATAACACGCGCGCATCGACTTTATGCCGCAAAGCAGCGCACACCCATTTTGGAAGATGGTTTGGGATTGCCATCATTGTCAAAGACCAGCAGCAGAAAAAAGACGACAATAAAAAAAAGTCCGGCTAATTATGCACCAAGTCGGGAAGTTTTTGGGGGCGGGAAATCTTTTGCAGTCTTCAAAAGCAATCCACGTCGAGGCGACCTGATTTCCAAACGCGTGCCATTGGCTGTCGAGCACTTGGCGGTGTGTCCAAAGCCAGCACTTGGGAAAGCATTTCATGATGATTATTATTATTATTATGATTTGTACAAAGGCGACCACTGAAGACATTTGCAAGGCAAAGACAACAAAAGTCGTTTGAAAGCAAGAAATACAAAGACTTTTTCAGAAATTGCTAAAAGGTTGCCAAGTGAAAAAAAATGCAATTTGCGTGCAGCACAACAGCTAAATGCCAATTCACCATGTTTGCTTTGAAAGCTGAGACTTGAGTCGGCAGAATTACGAGCCCTACAGGGTTCGTGTTCCATCGGGATTTCCTCTCGAAATGTCTGTAAAGGTCTCCGGATCGCTCTGGAAATCCGCGGGAGGTCTACAGTAGTTCCCATGTGGTCCCATAAATGGCGAGCGGGTTCGACTCGCGTCGTTCAGGTCGGGAACGGAAAGGCGCCTGCCTGGCGTCCCCGGCACGTGAAGGACGCTCGCGACACGTGCGAGAAACGTGAGGACGCCAAGGTGAAAAGCAGGAAGAGGGGAACTCGCACACGCACGCGCACAAAACGCACACACGACGACGCGACAGATGTGAGGCAGTCGAGCAGACGCGCTAACGAGCGACGAGGGACGCCATTTTGTCTCCTCGGTGGCAAGATGTCAAGATCAATCTTCTGCTTTGACGCGCTCGGCAAACACTTTTGCGACATTCGTTTTTGTGTTTTTTTGACTGGCTGCCGTCCAGTCTTTTCACTTGCCGTGCTGACTGGTCGCCCTCGCGGGTCGTGTGTGAAAATCAAAAGTGTTCCATATCCTTCCTCCGTTAGCCTCATGCTACGTTGTGCTCATTCATCGGACGCCGCCAATGGCCAATCAGAGCCTCGCGAACAGCCGGACGGCCAAACAAAATGGCCGCGCCACATCACAAACACGATTCCACGTGATCGGCGGCCGTCGCAAGCGAGCGTCGTTCCTTCGATTGTCAAACTTGCTTGTGAACTTTTTTCCTCTGGGGAGCTTTACCGGCGTCCATCTTGTTGCGATGACATCCACGTAGCGAGAAGCAGGCTGGGAAATTGTCTCGTTTATCTCGGACACAAACGGCAACATTTTTTGGGGGGGGGGGTTTTCTTCCTCATCGTCTTTTCTTTTTTAACGAGCGGGCGGCATCGTGTTCGCCGGCGTCGCTCGCTCGTCCGGTCTCGTGTCCGGCGCGCAAACGTCAATCTCACGCACCGGCATTGATTTCAGCGCTACAGTGCGTGCGACCAATCAAACGGAAACGTCGCAAGTGTGTCTTTTTTTTTTCGTCACGCGGCGATGACTCAGCAAGCGGCCGATCAATTTGGTGACGACCAATCGATGACGTCATCAGGTGCGCTGCGGGAAATCAAACACATTTTGCTGGACGTTTTTTGTGACTCTCTCTTTTTTTTTGGGGATGTTTGTTTGTTTTCAGGTACTTCACCAACATCTCCATCGGGGGGCGGGACTACTCGTTCAACAACGACGGCTACCTGTCCAACCCGCTGCTGGACGTCATCTCGTACAACAACGGGCGCGGGTGGGAGGAGGTGAGTGGCACGGTCGCGTTTTCGCGCTCCCCCAAAGAAAAAAAGAAGCCAGTCAAGTTGAGGTGGCGTCGGTCGGCGACAAAACCACTCGTCTGTCATCAATCGCTGGTTAGTGACAATCTTCGGGGCACAGAAAGCTTTGATGAATAAAATGATCAATGGGAAATTGGCTGCTTGGTCAATCAGTCATTTGGATTGTTGGGCAATAGGTTGAAGTAGTTACCTTTGGTTGGTTGGTCAAGTGAATGACGGGTTGGTTAGTTAGTTGATTGGTTGTTTGTTTATTATGTGGTCAGTGGCTTTGGTTAATTGATTAGTCATCTGCTTGGTTGGTTGGTTGGTTGGTTAGTGGGATGGTTAGGTAGGTTGTTCAACTGATTGGTTGGTCAATAGGTTGGTTGGTTAGTTAGTTGTTGCTAGGTGACCTAACAACAACTGACTTACCACATAAACAATTTCAATCTACACTTGTAGCCCTTACTATCGCAAAAAAAACAAACAATTCTTGTTAACTGGAAAAATAAACAAACTCTGAATATCGACCAATGGTCTAACCTCCTCATAAATCACATTTTAATGGAAAAAATATCTGCCTCAAATAAAAACCAAATATCAAAATTTATAGAAACATGGTCTACGTATATAGAATTTTTTAACCTAATTCCGGTTACTTAATTCTGTCTGTTAGCGAGAGCCACCACATCGCGATAACTTACATTGATGTCTCTGCATTTGGCAATTTATTATTATATTATATTATTAGTATGGGATTTTTTTTTAATGGGCTTTAGATGAACTGATGAATACACACACGCTCGCACGCACGCACGCACACACACACACACACACGCACATACACATTCTCACCCACATACAAAAAAAAAAACATATATATATATATGTGTATATATATATGTATATATATTTAAAAAAAAAAAACATTTATTATTTTTTTTTAATTTATTTGTTTTTTTTTAAAAAAAAAAAAAAAGGAGAGCAATGATGATGTCAAATCGAATGAACAATACTGAGCTCTCCTGAAAAAGAAAAAAAGGTTGGTTGGTTAGTTTGAATAGTCAAATGGTTGGCCAACTGATTATTAATGGTGAAATGATTGATTTATTGATCCATAGGTTGCTGGTTATTTGGTCAGGTTGGGTGGTTTGGTTGGTTAGCCAATTGATTGGTTGGCTAGTTCATATATAAATAAATTAATTAAATGCATAACATAAATAAATTGATTTTAAGAACTGCCTTAATTAGTCTATCAATTGGTTTGTTGGTAGGCTCGTCAAGTGAGGTTTGGTTAGTCAGTTCATTAGTCGATTGATTGATTGATTGATTGGGTTAGGGTGTTTAGTCAGCGGGTTGGTTGGTTAGTTAGTTGGGTGGTTGATTGGCTAGGTCATTAGTCAATTGGTTGGTTGCTTGGTAGGTTGGTCAAGTGATTGTTGTTTAGTCAGCTAACGAGTCAAATGATTGATTGATATGTTGGTGAATTGATCGGTTGGTTATTTGGTCAGTGGGTTGGTTGGTTGGTTGGGTACATGATTAGTCCATTGAAGGATTGGTTGGTTGCTGTTGACATGTAATGGGGGTCGTCGTTGTCAGCCGGCGAAGGATCTCGTTTGTTGTCCCGCTTGGTGACTCTGAGATCGTCTTTGGCGAGGGGAGAATGAGTTTGTTGGCTTGTTGGTTAATCACTTGATTTGCTGCCCGATTGATTAGTCCATTGACAGGCTGGTTAGTAATTGGTTGACAGTCATTTGAAAGTAGAGCGCCGTCTGTGTCACATGACCTGATGAGCGGCTGAGCCGAGCTGAGAGCAAGCAGAAGCGCCGCCCGCCGATGGGATTGTAGCGCCGGCGCTCCTTTTTTTCCCGTCCCTTCCTTTTTTGTTTCGCACACTGAACTGGCGTAACCATCAAACGTGAGCGAGGCAAAAGCGCGGCTGACCCGCTTGACCCGACTCCGGTCGAGGAAATGTTAGCGACCGATCCCAAATAAATTTCCTCATTTTGACAGCTGAGCAAAAAGGTCGTTTATTTTTTTTACCGCGTCCTCGTTTTCTCGTCATCGCTCTCACGCTCTCTTTTATTTTCCTCTTCATCACCTTCTCACACTTTGCCAATTGCTCTTCCGGCATCCACTTCATCTTCATCATCATCATCATCATCATCATCATCATCTCTTTTATTAGCACTTGACTTGATTCTGTCACATTTGCTCTTTTTTTTCCAACCTTCTCATCATTTGGAACTTTTGCTCGTCGGGTGGAAGTCTTGCACTTGCCTGATACACAACAATACGCAAGACAACAATAAAATAAAATAAAAATCCATGTTTTTTTCAAAAGCGTGATGATAGCTCGCACCTTTCAAGGGCACAAACATATGAAAGAATAATAAATCAATAGAAAAATCAATTACAATATAAACAAATTCATTGAGAAGTAATAAACAAATTGGAGAGCAATTTAATGAAAGAATAACAAACCAAGATTGATCAACTGTTTCACAAATATAAAATTAATGAAAGGATAAGACAACAAACAGATCAAAGAATAATAAACTGATTAGAAGCGACAAACTGATTAAAATATGGATATAATTTTAAAAGAACAATTTTAGATGAGTTTATCCTTCATCCAAGTTTATTATTCTGCAATCAAATGAAAGAATGATCACGATTAAATGAATTTACTTTTAATTCACTACTTTATTATTTTAATTAACAAAACAAATTGAGAATAATAAACCGATTGAATGACCTATACGATTGAATAAACAAATTAATAAAAAAATTAACAAATTCAAGAATGAGTGACGAAACAATAACAAACCTATTAAAAATACTAAAAAGAACAATAAAGCAATTAAATAATTATTGAACTAGTTCATTGTTTTCTAAATTTATCTCTTCTCAAATGAAAATAAAATAACCACCGAATTACTTGATTTTTTTTAAATTATTGTGCAATTACATTAAATATAAACAAATAAATATACAATTTTAAAATTCAGTAAAGTATAAATAAATATGAAACCTAATGAATTTAAATTCCATCCATCTACATAGGAAAAAAATAATGAAATGATCGTTATGAATTGAAAACTAATGTAATTGAAAAATGATTCATAAAAGCACTTTGAAAAGGATTTATTTCTGGCACCAACATTAAACCCTGGTTAGCGGGAGGCTACGCTAGGCTAGGTGATGAAGTGCGTGTGTGCGTGTTTGCACGGCAGGTGGGCTGGTGGGAGAACGGCCACCTGCGTCTGCGCTACCCGCCGTGGTCGCGCTACGGCCCCTTCCTCAAGCCGCTGGACGACGCCCAGCACCTGCGAGTGGTCACGCTGGAGGAGCGACCGTTCGTCATCGTGGAGCCCGCCGACCCGGGGACCAGCTCCTGCATTCGCGACTCGGTGCCGTGCCGCATGCCCCTCAACTCCAGGTACCGCTCGTCACTTTTTCCCAGCCGGCCTTTTAGCCTTGCAGTACCGCCTTTTAGCCACAACAAGCTGCGGGGCAGCGCTGAGCTTGGATGCGAGAAGAAGAAGTGCGCTAGCGTGCGATCAGATTTGTTGACGACCGTGCAGATGCTGTCTGTATGCGTTGCTGAAAGTTCCTCCTCCTCCTCCTCCTCTTCATCTCCCACTTCTTACTCCTCTTCCTCATTCTCTACTTCCCTTTCCACATCTCCTCTTTCTCTTCATCCTCAATTCTTTCTGTTCTCCTTCTCTTCCTCTCCTAATCTCCCTCCTCATCCTCCACTTCTCTTCTTCCTTATCTTCCTGCTCCTCCTCCCTCCCTTTTTCTCTTCCACCTTCACTTCTTCCTCCTTCACCCACCTCCTCATCCTGTCTGCAGTTTTTCTTCTCTTCATCAAATTCAGTTTCCATCCTCCTCATCCTCCTACTTCTCTTTTTCCTATTTTTCTTTCATGTCTTTCTCATCCCTCGCTTCCCCATCTTCCTCCCTTTCCTCCTCCTCCTTCCAATTCATCTTCCTCCAGCACTTCCTTCTCCAACTTTCTCCTTTTGCCTCCTCTTCCTGCTCTCGCCTGGTTGACATTGCAAATAAGAATCTCAAATGCCTTACCTGGATGAATAGAGATTTTTTAAAAAAAAACAACCTCTTCCTCCTCTTCCTCGTCTTCCTCGTCTTCCTCCTCCTTCCCGGGCTGGAAGTTAATGGCTCCCGCTAACCTGATTAGCGCTCATCAGAGGAAAGTGCGCGTGCAGACGCACAAATCAACGACGACTTGGCGTTTGTAGCGAAAGCGTCGCATGAATGCAAATGGCAGGTCATGAATATGGAAAGCATTTTTCTTTCCGTAGAACGACGCGCAGGAGGATGGAAAGTCGCTGGTTAATAATCACTGGCCTCATAACCATCACCGTGTGTGCGTGTGCGTGTCTGTGCCAGATAAGCTACCTGCTGGCAGCGCACGACCTGGCTGGCCAATGGCAGATAAGAAGTTTGTCCTCTATCCATTTGATTGGCCAAAAGAGAATACTGCTGTACTTTTTAATTCACCTGCTGTTACCCTACACACACACACACGCACGCACACACACTATTCTGTGTAAGCTTGTATTTGTCATCGTTGGTTTTTTTCCCAAGGTTGCCTTCAAGGTCCTCGTTTTGGCCCAAGTCGGGGCCTTAGCGATTGTCTGTCCTGTTGCTAGGCAACTTGACAGACATTCACTCGCCCGTGGACGGACACACAACATTTGAAGGACTTCGATGTCCTGCGCGTGCCACCCGCGTGAGCGGCAATTTGCTCTTGGTCTCCCCGGCCGCCGCCTCTTTCCGGCGGGAAGGGGAGAGAGGAGAAGCGGCAGTAAAACAGGCCAAAATCCAGAGGTCAGAAGCATGAGACTAGTTCAGGCACAGCTCCAGGAATTTTTTTTTTTTCACTCTCCTGGTTGCCTTGACTTGGAACTTGAGCAAGGCTGACGGAATCATTTATAAATATATTTTTGGAAAAAAAAAAAACGAATCAAATGGGGGAGGGGCTAACTGGGGCGACGCAGATTTCTGACTGGGCTGTAGCGCTTCGTAGCATCATCCCAGGACGAGTTGAATGCTCTGTAAGATGACATGAAAATTCCAGAATGGGGAAAAAGTTGAGATTTCGACATTTATATGCAGCAGCTGACGCTTCTTTTCTGCAGGTAAGGCATCGAGAGGACTGATGGCGCAATCTGGGGAGGAGAGAGTTGTGGGTGCTTGGGCTCATTATTGCAAATTATTTCAAGATTTCGGAATTATTATTATTTTTTTTAATGCTGTGTTTACGAAAAAAAACCTAAAATATCACAAAACACAATTTTCATGTTACGTAATAAATTTCACAAGTTGTCACATTGCAAGGTGATAACTTTCACATCTTAATGTGAAAGTTATCTGCTTTCGACGTGAAATTGATCACGTAATCGTGTGAAAATGTGCAACTTAGCATGTTAAGTGAAACGAATCGCGTTATAGCGTGAAAATGATGTTAGGATGTTGAAATGCAAAATGTGTACCGGGTTATAAGTTATCGCACTAAAAAAGGAAACTGATCCTTTGAAAATGTGAAACTTGGCACATTCAAATGGGAATTTTTGAAAGGGAAATGTCTCACTTTGTAGCGTGGAAAATCACGTTGAAATGTATGAAGTTATTGCACAAAAAAAGAAACTTATCAGATGAAAATATGAAACTGACCATGTTAAAATGTGAAAACGATCACGTTATGACTTGAAAACGATCACGTTGAAACGTGAAATGTTTTGGACTGAAAAATCAAACTCAACACAATTGATGACATGATAGTGAAAAAAATGCATTTGTCCAAACGTGTGCTTTGAATTGTTTGTGTCGCAGCCAGACGGTGGAAGGCACATCTCCCATGAAGCATTGCTGCAAAGGCTTCTGCATCGACGTCCTGAAGAGGCTGGCCAAGATCGTGGGCTTCACCTACGAACTCTACCTGGTCACCAACGGACGCCACGGCAAGAACATCGACGGCGAGTGGAACGGCATGGTGGGCGAGGTCGGTCCCGCCGCGCGAGCGTCTCCGTGGCGGGGGCCACACTTCCTGTTCAAAGCCCGACCTCCTCCTTCCGCAGGTGGTCTCCAACAGGGCCGACATGGCCATCGGCTCGCTCACCATCAACGAGGAGCGCTCGGAGGTGGTGGAGTTTTCCGTGCCCTTCGTGGAGACGGGCATCAGCGTCATGGTTTCCCGTAGCAACGGCACCGTGTCCCCCTCCGCCTTTCTGGGTGAGTTGGCCGCCCCACGTCATGTCTGCGGCCACCCCCGGCTCACAGTTCGGCTCATGCGGGCGCGCCGTAGGGCGGCACAGGTGGAACTCGGGTTGACACGGTCGGCGTGGGGAGCAACGCGGGTGACGCAAGTCATTTCTTGCGATTGGTTTTCTGCCCGACGCCGTTCAAAACTGAATCCAAAGCAGCTGACTTGTGGTTATCCAGACGCAAAGAAGGCGGCGCGGCGTTCACCTTCTGCCGGCGCGGCGTTCACCTTCTGCCGGCGCGGCACGTCCTCCTCCCGAGTGCCGCAGTGCGCCCCCAAAGAATGCGGATGACATTCTGCGTGGCTTTACGGCAGATAAGTGCAAAGAAGTAATACTCCCACCGCCGCGGCGTCAATCTCAACCAGCCTCTCTTTTTAATTTGCTGCGGTAATTCCACCTGCGTCGGCACACTTTGATACGCTCGCTGGATGACAAAATGGAACGCGGCTGTCAAAGGCGCCAGTCGAACCGCCCCGCCGGCCGCGTCGGGGGAGCGAGCGGCAGAAATGAAGGACAAAAAGGTATTTTCCCAACACGCTCGCTCCGCATGCGATCTCACGCCTGCTCGTTAAGGAGAGCGCCTCGTTAAGGAGTCAAATGTTATTATTGTACAGGCGGCCGTCAGTCAGCTCGTTAAGCCAATCAGCCCTGTGTGGCGTCTTCATCCTCACATTGGCGGGAATTTATGGCTGCACCATCTCTTCATTAAAAGAATTGCAGGAGGACCGAGCGAGGCTCAACGCTACCAACTTTTGCTTTCGCCGACCGGCACGCTGCAGGTGACGCGGGGGGCGGGGTTGGGGGGGGGGCACACGGGTGAGGTGGGGTGACACCGCAGCAGGCTGCAAGATGGCCGCAAGTGCTATGCGGGGGTGACACGAGTCAAAGGTGAGGTGGCTCGCTTGTCTTGTGGGATGAAACGGGTGGCGTGCGGGCTCGCCTGCCGTGACTCGCCCGCTTTACGGCTCGTGTGGCACAAGTGGCATGGCGGGAAAACAAACACAAACGCAGATCTTGTCTAGGATGGAACCTACCTAGGACTCAGCCTACCAAGGACACATCCTTCCTAAGAAAGGACGCAGCTTGGTAGGGTGTAGCCTAGCAAGGGTGCGTCGTGTACACTAAATGATGTCATCCAAGCAGGCGCAAGCTCAGTAGGTTGCGTCCTTCCGAGCTTGTACCCGACCAAGGATACGGCCATGTCATTCCAAAAAAGTATGACGTCTTTCCTAGGATGCAAGCTAGCAACGATGCTACCTTGCTAGCTTCTACCTCATGAAGGACGCATCATGATGTCATTCATAAAAGAAAGTCTGACTACAATCATTTTTGCCAAGGATGCGACCACCTCGGCACAGTCTACCAAGTATGCATCCTTCCTAGGATGCACCCTACCAAGGAAGCACAATAATGTGACTCCAGAACAAAACAAGGTGCTGCTGTAGAATATGTCCTGCGGATGACAACAAAGATGCGCCCTGTTTAGTGTGCAGCCCTCTTTGAATGCACCCTAGCAAGGATGAATCCTACCAAGGCGGCAACCTGATGTCCTTTAAGTCCTAAGCGGTATTGTGACACCTTTTGATGGTCGTGTCCAAGCCATTTCAAAATAAAATACTGTCCACGGGTTTTCAAATGAAAGGTCGTCTCACGTATTAAAAAATTCAAATCAAATTCAATCTTGCTTTACAATCTCAAATAGCAGACGGAGTCTTCCTTTGACATCAAGTTGGATCACGAACATCGCTTGATATAAATAACGATGTTATGATGATGTAAACGAACCCAAAAAAAAAAAATCACTTTGCGATGGTGTAAACATCAGTTCACCCTTCACCGCTAATGAGTCATTTTACGAGGCTGGCTGGTAATAACAAATAACGCACTTGTCTGAAATCAAGCGAGGTAAATATTTACAAGTCGTCTCCCAGACGGCAAACGTCTCCCACAACGTTTCTTATTAATGCGCCAACGTCAATCAAGTGCAGCTAAGAAGCCTTTTATGACTTCATCCCTGCTGAGCGTCTCTCGCTCTCTCTTGCTCAAACACACAGCAGGTGACAACACACACACACACACACACACACACACACACACACGGAGTGGAGCTGGGTTGCCTTGGCGGAGGTAGCAGCAAGAGTGGGTTGCGTCGCCAAGGTTGAATCCCGTCAACAAATCTCTTGGAAGGAATTTCTGCTCGTCATCTCACAAATACGCAACGCGCACTCGCGTGCTCTCGTGTCATCTTTGACGCGACATACGTGATGAGGAAAACATTTCAACTGAATTTTCTACTATTACTTGAAGAAAATTCAGCTTTTTTTTTTTTTACCCCAGTTTAAGTCCTGTGAATTTCTCAGTAAAATATTTGTGAGTTCTTACTGTACATTCTTTATGGAGTTGGGGTTTGTACAATATCATTATGCATTTTATATAATATATACTTTTTGCTTGACCGAGGTTGCATCCTACCGGTTTTTAAAGAACTTTATTGACTTACACATCATTTACAAACACATTCAAATTCCAAAATATAAAACAAGCTAAACACGATTTACACAAAAGAGTGACAGTCTTTCAAAACACACCAAATGCTAATAGTCCAGTGATTTACAATTGTCTTTTCTTAAGTGACAGATTTGCCTGACCACGCACGCTCTTACTATCCGCTACGATATTCTTCGTGCACATAGCAAGCCTGTTTTTTTTTTCACATTTGTTTGAAAAGAAAACATTTTTACTATATTTACTGTACATGGTCCCACCATGTTAGATTTTTTTTCTTGCCTAGGACGCAGCCGACTTAGGATGCAGTCCACCAAGGATGCATCCTTTCAAGGTTGCACCCTACCAAGGATGCATCAGGTCATTCCAAAAAAAAAAAAAAAAAAAACGGACTAAATGTCTGGCCTAAGTGGATGCAGCAACATGTTTTCAACATTTTGTTTTGTTTTTTGATTCAAATGTTAACGCTTTGACTGCCAGACGTTTTCAGAAAAGGGATGCCGTGGGTGCCAGCCGATTTAAGCATTTTGAATGATCTTTCAAGGTGCACAGAAAAGTATGTGTTTGGACTATGGAAACACACATACTACCAAATGAAAGATTGGACTCTCATCTTTCATCAGAAAAAAAAGTTTGTTTCTACATTATTCCGTTTTTTAGTAATCAACAATAGAAAATGGTTAGTTTCGCCTCTGTTTTGAAACAAACGTTTTTTAACGTCTTTGGCACTCCTCCATAGGATTTTACTAAACGTTATTTAACGTTTTTGGCAGTCAAAGAGTTAAGAGTACATTTTTGCCATGCATCCTTTCTCATCTTTCTCGTATTTCCAGCTTCCCTAAATGCATCCTCGCTCGCTGGAATGCGGCATCCGATTTTTTTGCGGGCCGCGAATGTCGCACGATGAGCGCCCCGGTTGAAAAGTTCAACCAAAGTTGACGTAAGCCGTGCGTTTTTTGTGTCGCAGAGCCGTACAGCCCGGCCGTGTGGGTGATGATGTTCGTCATGTGTCTGTCGGTGGTGGCCGTCACCGTCTTCATCTTCGAGTTCTTCAGCCCCGTCGGTTACAACCGCAGCCTGCAGAGCGCCAAAAGTAAGACGTCCGAGCCGTCAAAGCTCGATCTTGATTGGTCGTCCGTAGTCATGTGATCAATGTTGCCTTTCGTGTCGGGCCTGCTGCACGTTCCGCCGGCTGCCGCTTTGGAGGTGGAAAACTCCGAAACCAGAAATTGCTCGTTTGTTGAGCCATTAACATCAAACAACGAAAAGCGTTTTCAACCGATACTTTTCATATGTGAAATAATTCATACAAAATATCACTTAAACGTGCCTGACAGTGATGACGTTTTAAAATGCATTCATTCATTTAGCCCTCTTCCTAAGAGTGCTGTTTTTAATTGGGTAATTGTGAATAAAAATAAAAATAAAAATTTCACATATGTGTTGGAAATGTATAATTGATGTAAATATCAGCCAAATGATTTCATTTGGATTCATGATTTATTATTATAATTAGCGAGTATTTAATTGACGTCCCTCCATGTAATGTGCAACGTGTCGTTTCTTTGTTCTGCCGGCGGTCAGCCATCTTGTTTGTCTCAGGCGACCTGTCCCCTGTTTGTCTCAGGGTCGGGCGGCTCCAAGTTCACCATCGGCAAGTCGGTTTGGCTCCTGTGGGCGCTGGTCTTCAACAACTCGGTGCCGGTGGAGAACCCGCGAGGAACCACCAGCAAGATCATGGTTGGTTTGCGCTCGAAAAAGCTGACTGGGCGCCGCTCAAACTCGGAAGGAGGTCGGACAAACTTTGGGAGCTGAACGGCGTTAGCTCGTCCAGGCGGGGAAGCGGCGCCACGCCGTCGAGTGCCGGCGAGTGCCGGCGAGTGCCGCCGCGTCCTCATTTGCTTGAGAGCTCTCCACCAATCAGGCGGAGCGCTCATCAGCCGCTCTCGCAGCAGGCAACTTTTTGACTGATGCTCTTCGTCCGTCGCGTGCCGACAAAAATAGCCAAATTAATTTGTGATCGTCAACAAGACCGCTTCAGCAAACTTTCTTTGATGTGGAAATTGTTCCGGAGAACAACTTGTTTGATTCTGGTTTTGATGATAAGCCCGTGTCTGACAAATACAAACTTTTTTTCTGCTTCCCTCCGGGCCACTTAAAGAACGAATAGCCAATGTTACGACTTCATGAATATGCAAATCCGGATGATTTCCCTGAACTGCGTATCACAGGCTTCCCCAGTCCTGGCCGGTCGGTCCTCGGGATCCTGCAGGTTTCGGATATATTTCCGTCCTCCAACACGCCTGATTCAGATCATGGGCAAGCCCCGCGCTTTCACCCCAAACCCGCGCTGAGCAGGACTGGGGAAGCCTGCCGGGAATGTTGACATGTGTGGCAAACGTTGGCCTCCGCTTGCCGGCTGTTGCGACAAGCTTTCAATCTCACACCGTCGAGTGGCGCAAACTGGAGCAGAAATGCCTCAAATATGAGCAAAGCGGATCGGAAATGCAGGCGGTGACATCACGGCAGGTGTGATGTCACACGGCTGTACGTCAGCGGCGATGTCATGCGGCGATTGAGCGTCCGCACGCACGCACGCACGGCATGTCTGAGCCTACGTGAGAATGAGCCCGCTGTACGTGCTGGCGCTCTTCTCGGCGCGGCTCTACGTCAGCCTGCTGGGCCGCCTGCCGCGCGTGCTCACCTTCTCCCTCGTCCTGCAGCTCTTCTCCTCCTAGATTTGCGTCCGGCGAGCCATGATTTGCCTCCAAGTCAAATTGACGGCCGCGTGTTTGCCGCCCGCCCGCCGCAGGTGCTGGTGTGGGCCTTCTTTGCCGTCATCTTCTTGGCATCCTACACCGCCAACCTGGCCGCCTTCATGATCCAGGAGGAGTACATCGACACCGTGTCGGGACTCTCCGACAAGAAGGTGAGGTCGAGCGTCGTCGGGAGTCTTCAAGACAAATCGTTGGTTGGCTGCCGGCGTTTTCTTTGCTTGGTTTTGGTCAAGGAGCAAAGCGCGGAAATGTTACCGTAAGAATGGGCCCGTCTTGGACAAAACATTAGGTACACCCCGGATTCTCACCTGTGGCCTTCCCCAACTACCACTACTAGTATTAGTAGTACTACTAGCATTGTATAGTTGAGTAATGTACTACTAGTATACTACTAATAGTAGTAACGAGTAGTAGTCGTTACCTGCTAGTACAGGGGTGGGCAGACCGGGTCCTGGAGTCCTGCAGGTTCTGGAGGTTTCCCTCTTCCAACACAAGCTGATTCCAGGCAACAGGATCGTTATCAGGCTTACGCGCTGCTTGCTGATGAGCGGATCATCGGAATCAGGTGTATTGGAGAAGGGAAACATCCAAAACCTGCAGGACTCCGGCCCACCACTGCGCTAGTACCCAATAGCACCAACTAGTACCTGGTGCCTACTAGTACCTGTTACCTTTTGCATGTTGTACTTCTCATGAAAAATGTCTTCTAATCTCATCTCATATATTAGGAACGATCCAGCAAATCTGACGGACTGAGCAGATTTTCTTTCTTCTTTCTCAGCGCTTTTTGTCCTGTTTTTTGTTCGTCTCCAGTTCCAGCATCCCACCGAGCAGTACCCGCCCCTGCGCTTCGGCACGGTCCCCAACGGCAGCACGGAGGAGAACATCCGCTCCAACTATCCCAACATGCACCAGTACATGATCCGCAACAACCAGAAGGGCGTGGAGGAGGCCATCGACAACCTGAAGACCGGGTGAGTGGCGGACGGGACCGCAAAAAAGACGGAACTGCCCGGAACGTGTTTTTGTTTGATATTTCCGTCCACGTGTTTGTTTGTTTGTTTGTTTGTTTGTTTGTGTGGCGCTGCAGTAAATTGGACGCTTTCATCTACGACGCCGCCGTGCTCAACTACATGGCCAGGAAGGACGAAGGATGCAAGGTGACTCACCGCTCATTGACAAAGTGACTGACTGAGCGTCACACTGACTAACTAGCCCGTGGACGACCAGCTAGTCAAGCATCCGACTTACTAACAAACGCAGTCATTATTTGAGCCGAACTAAGTAACTAGCCCTCTGACTGACAAACGGACGGACGGACCCAAGTACGACTACGTTAGACTGACCAACTAACCACCTGAGAGACTGACTGGCTAATGATGACCTAGCTAAGGAACTGACTTATTAACTCATTCAAACCCAAAAACCTATAAATACGTATAAATATGTTTTTTATTTTTTATTTTTTTTATGCTAGAAGGCTTTGGTCAGGGATGTGATTTTTCCGCTAATTCGCGGAATTCCGCTTTTTTTTTTTATCTCCCCGCCAAAAAAAAAAAATCTGTTTTTTTTATTTATTTATTTATTTATTTATTTTTTAGTAGTTCATTGTGTATGCACATGACTCCGACAGAAAACATCTTCTGCTATAACAAAGACATTTGTGGTATGTTCTAATATGAATTACTTTTTTATTTGGTCATGATACAATTATTTGTTCATGAAATTTGAACTCTTCAACATTATTTATGTGTTAACTTAGTAATCACATGAGTTAGATATGATGATATTCTCAGTGATAGTTTTTAAAAGCAAAGGCAGTCCAATGTTTTTGAATGTGACTGATTTTGAGTTGACTAAAACTGCCATTTTATATGGGATAGTTCAATATACATTGAAAATTTATGCTGTTGTTTTGTCTATTTCTTTGTCATGTGAGTGCATTGAAAGTACTTAAAAACACGGAAAACCCATGAGCTCCCTGGACCTAGCTGGGTGCCAGCGGCCCCCAGACCCCCGGCTAAATTTTCAGATAATTTCACTTTGGTCAAATCACATCCCTGTTTGGTGCAGCTGCTGACCTGGACAGGCAGCAATGATGGTTATTACAAAGAACGGCCAGCAGGTGGCAGAAGAGTATAAGAGATCAACCAGGGCCATGTGGAAAAAAAAGCTAATTTACTCATAATTCTAAATGGATTTTTAAATAATGATGAAACTTCGCTATATTCTAATGTTAATTGTTGTAACAGGTACAAATCTACTTCTTTTTTTTTTCCTGATGAAAGAAGAGACTCTAATCTTTCTTTTGGTAGCTCCCATGTCTTGATAGCAATAGAACACAATATTCCAAATCCAGTCAAACAGCCGGGAGCAAAGGGGCTTGCTTCAGTCAAAATGGCCGCCAGTCAATGAATTAATGAACTGACTGACTGACGGATTAACTAAAGGGAACTTCCAGCTGACTAACTAAGCGCCGAACTGGCCAACTGATAATTGAAAGACTTGATTGACGGATCCAACTGACAAATAACAAACGGCGCAATATGTCCTTGTTGTCCATCGTCGTCCATCTTCCACGACTCACCGTTTGCCGATTTGTCTCCACAAGGTGATGACCATCGGCTCCGGCAAAGTCTTCGCCACCACCGGCTACGGCATCGCTCTGCACAAGAACTCCCGATGGAAGAGACCGCTGGACCTGGCGCTGCTGCAGCTGGTGGGAGACGGTACGAGACGGCCTCCCATTTGGAAAATTGACAAATGAACACATTGATGCAGCTTTGTTTCCATCAGAGGTGTCCAAAGTCGGTCCCCGAGGGGCGGAGTCCCGCGGCTTTTGGATGCTTGCGTTATCATGCTCATGCAGAGCTTGCTGATGAGCTTCAGGTGTGTCGGAGAAGAGAAACCTGCAGGACTCCGGCCCTGGAGGACTGAGTTTGGACACCCCTGGTTTAGATTGACGTTCCAGTTATCCACAAAAGTGGAGTCGAGACACCTGGACTTGTCTTGCTAGAAGATCTTTGAATGCAAAAAAGGCTTCTTCGGAGTTTCTTGATGTGTTTTGGGGTTCTGGACCACAAGAGCGCCCCCACTCGAAGACATTTAGAAATGCAGCCTTTACAATGTGGTTTTTAAGACTAAAACCTCAAATAGTATTTAGAATTATTATTTTTTTTTACCTGTAAGTGTTCTATATTAGGGTATGGTGGTACTATTTGTATTATTAGTATTATGTTACTATTTAGATAAGACTTTGGCGCCATCTTGTGAATTTTTCAGCAAAGGATAACAAAGAATAGGTTGAGAAAACAAGAGCAAATAGTTGAATTTGCAAATTGTGAATCAGGAAAGTGCGGAGGTTTCCTCTAGTTAAGTCCCGATTTGTGTTTCAATTCCGACGGAAAAATGCTGACTTTTCTTTCTTTCCTTCTTTCTGCCATCACAGTTTTTTTTTGTTGCGGCCCGCACGGCCCACCCCGCCGTGCTCCAAGCCTCCAGATGGCGCTCATTGACCCCCAATGAGGTCAATGAGTCTTTGAACCGGACTCATGTTCTCTGCTTTTGTTGTTTGTTTTTTTTTCTGTTTTGTGTGTCTCGTAGATGAGATCGACATGCTGGAGCGTCTTTGGCTGTCGGGAATTTGCCACAACGACAAGATTGAGGTACTTACACAAGCAAAGGCATTCCCGCGGGCATCCGACAGAACAGGAAGTAGTCGCAACGCTAACTGTGGCCGTTGCAGCAACGTTTCTCCAACCCCGGCGGCTGAAGCCAGAAGGCCGCCGTCTTTTTTTTCTTTTCTCTTTTTTATGGCTGCGTGTTTGACGCCGGCGCGTCCGCGTGGAGGCATGACAACCTCACGGAGATCAAACATCCCCCGTTCAGATTATATTGGAAATTGGGATTTGACTTTTTCTTGCTTGCGGATGCTGTCTCTTGACAATCTACCTTATAAGAGAAAATGAAATGTACGTGTAGCGCTTCTTCCGGACTTGTTGCTACGACTGTTTGTCATGCACGCTTGAATTGTCACCATCAAACAATTCAACATTTAAAAATGAGGTCAACGTATTGGAGTGAGCGCACAAGATGGCCTCCAGTGGCTTCACTTCTCCCAACGAGGTGTAAGTGGCTTCATTGACAGTCTGCGGCTTACTTACTACCTGCACACTGTAAAAAACGATTTTGATATCAAATGCACCAGATTCGTTTGGACAGCAAAGGAATTGTCAAACAGAGTTCATTTAACTTACACTATTTATTATGTAAGAGTGTAACAAAATGATGGCGGTAGTAAAGAGGTGTTGCTGATAGTGTTACGAAGTAGCAGCAGATTAGTGGCGTCGCTAGTCGAAGTACAACTAGTCGTCGTCGACCTCAAGAGTGTCAGCAGTCGTGACAAGCATCCTGATGCTTGCGTTTGCGCTAACGTGTGCTGTCACGCCTGTCCTTGCTTGTGGCGTGTGCGTGCGTGCGTGCGTGCGCGCGCAGGTGATGAGCAGCAAGCTGGACATCGACAACATGGCGGGCGTCTTCTACATGCTGCTGGTGGCGATGGGCCTCAGCCTGCTGGTCTTCGCTTGGGAGCATCTGGTCTACTGGAAGCTGCGCCACTGCATCAAGCGCTCCGGCGGCCTGGACTTCCTCCTGGCGCTCAGCAGGGTGAGAACACGCGCACGCGCCGGCGCATCTGCGTACAAAAGCTCTCCGGTACGTGATGACGTTCTCTTTCGCCACTCCAGCGTCCGTGTGCTCGGATTGCGTGCGTCTCAGGTTTTTTGCTTTTCAAATACTTGAAACGTTGCGTCAAGCTTCCGAGAGACTACGGATGGAAACTCGCCCATGGCCGTCGTCGGCCGCATCTGGCATGCAAATGCGCCTTCATACGCTCGGTTGCTTTTTAAATCACATCCGACATAAATATTCAGTCATTTAAGCTTCCGAGCGTGGTTTAGGGTTTGAGAGGATGCAGGTGCTGATGGCTGATTTGTGGTGGTCGAGCTACGAATTGTTGTGATTCTGGTGGCGGTACGAGCAAGTCGACGTGGTCGTGCTCATTGTCGCGGTAGCGGTGCCGGGATTTCGCATTTAGCACCGAGGATCCTGTACATTCCTAACCTTCCGTTTCAGCGTGAAAATGTGTCATATGGGGACCAATGGCGCTCTTGGGGTCTTTGGGACAAGATGCGACAACAAGCCCACATCTTGATTTTGGGATGCACGCCTCCTCCAAACTGCACAAGTGCTAAATTCAACCGGCCGCGGTGACATCATGCTTCCCACCTGTTACAGGGATGTGATTTTTCCGCTAATTCGCGGAATTCCGCTTTTTTTATCTCCCCCCCCCCCCAAAAAAAAAAAAATTCCGATTTTTTTAAATTTTTATTTATTTTATTTTTTTAAGTAGTTCATTGTGTATGCACATGACTCCGACAGATAACATCTTCTGCTATAACAAAGACATTTGTGGTATGCTCTAATATGAGTTACTTTTCATTTGGTCACGATACAATTATTTGTTCATGAAATTTGAACTCTTCAACATTATTTATGTGTTAACTTAGTAATCACATTAGTTAGATATGATGATATTCTCAGTGATAGTTTTTAAAAGCAAAGGCAGTCCAATGTTTTTGAATGTGACTGATTTTGAGTTGACTAAAACTGCCATTTTATATGGGATAGTTCAATATACATTGAAAATTTATGCTCTTGTTTTGTCTATTTCTTTGTCATGTGAGTGCATTGAAAGTACTTAAAAACACGGACCCTGGACCTAGCTGGGTGCCAGCGGCCCCCAGACCCCCGGCTAAATTTTCAGATAATTTCACTTTGGTCAAATCACATCCCTGCTGTTAGCAACACTCGTACCATCTTCCTGATGAGCCCAAAAGCGCTTTGACTGAACATTGATGCGGTGAAGAAACAACGCTGGCTGCTTATTTATGATGTCCGCAGTATATTTCCTTGCGGATGCGCTTCAACAATCACCTGACGCAAGGAAGAAAATCGGGAAAAGAAAGGATCAAGAAAAGGCGGGAAAGTTAATCACACTACATAGGAAAGAAAAGGAATATAATAACAAAAAACGATCTCACTAAACTATGAGTTTGCCTTTAAAGGGCCTAGTTAGGAGTCTGCGCGTGAGTGTGAGTAGTGGCCGACAGCAGCTCCTTGCATGTTCTCATTTTTGATTCATGTGTCTGTTTGTCCCTTTCAATAAACATCTGGAAGCGTATCAGCAACGGCGGCTCTCCTTGCCCACGTGGGAGGATATCACACTACCTCAACTCAGTGGCCGTTTTGGACATTTTTCTTGCTCGACCGGAATTCGACTGTTTGGGTGAATCCCGGCTTGTCAAGTCTACGATGCTAACGTGCTGGAAGCCGGACAAGTTTAGATGCCTGACACTCCAAAGGAATCATTGGCGATGTTTCTTTTTCAAAAACCCCATTTGAGAGTAATTAGCTGTAGTTGATGTTGCCGTCGAACTTGGCGTTAAGCTCTCATCTCCGTTTGCTTCTGCAGTGAAGATCTGTGCCCAAAAAAAAAAAAAACACGTCCCCCCACCCCCCCCCCCCCCCCCCCCGCCTCCTCCTCCTCCTGCTGTCTGTCCTCAAGCCAGCTTTGCTTTCGGGAAGAGAACATTAATCACGTCCATCTGCTGTAAAGTAGCTTGAACTTTAAACAGACGCTCCCCTCGGACGCTGGCGCTGATTTATGAACCGGTTGGATGCCTGAAGGGGCTCTTGCTCATGTAAATACGTTTGTTCCTCATTAGTCCGAGCCAGTCAAGTGAGCTGTGTTGCCGCATGGCTGCGTTTCCTGTCGGCGAAGGTGACTCGCGCTCCCCCGCCGCCGAGCGCGAGTCCGCCGTCATCCCGGCAGAGCGCAGCACTTTGTTGTCTCACAAGCAAACTCCTCATTATCGCCGACATTTGGAGAGTAATTAAAGCTGCAAGCAGAGATGAAGGGGGGCCAATGAGGCGTCTCTTTGTCTCGTGTTCCTGCTTCTGATTGGACGATTTCCTTAGGAGGAGTTTGTCAAAGTACGAACCCTGAAGTTCTCCAAAACTGTCTGCTTCAAACTAAACTGCCGCCCTTCTTGGTCAATTTTCATTACGAGTCCATAAGACCGGCACGTCCACATCATTTCCTGTTGACTGCTGAAACTAGTGACATGGACGTTTAAGGGGGCGCCGGGCGAACAGTGTGTTTTGGGATCCCTAAAATATGTACATTTGCACTAGGTTACATGCAAAGACTTTTGTTTCCTTGCACGATGAGGCCTCCAAAAAGGCCGTTCATGCGTCAGAGCAAACCGAAATGAAAACATCACTCCAAGAGCTGTTAGTTGGTTATCTCCCGAGATGTATAGCGTGCTCGCTTCAACGTCTCCTCTGTGGCTCGCTGCAAGCCAATCGGGGACTCGCACCAGTTTCAATTTCACACAGCACTGAGCGGCGGGCTCGGGGGACGCCGATAGCGCTGCCGCTGCCATCGGTAAGGAGGTTATTAAAGTCTTGAGCAGATTGCTGCACCAGATTCACGCCCCTAGAATACTTTAATACTTATCAATGCATCTTATCAATGACAGTTACAAATGATAGCGTTTCTGTGTCTGAGTCTCTGACGGTCTCGTCTTGCTTGTGTCTCCACCAGGGCATGTACAGCTGCTGTCAGTTTGAGGACGAGACGGCACCAGGAAGTGGTAAGAGTTCCCTGCCGCAGTACCACACGGTGCCCACTATGCCTACCGTGGCCCAGCAGCACCTGGTGACCGCCACGGTCAACAACACGACCGCCATCGCCATGGTGCAACAGCAGCCGCCGACCAAACACATCCCCAAGCAGCCGCAGGGGCAGACGTACACCACCATGCTGCCGGGATCGCCGCCGCCCACCGGGCATTCGGCCATGGCGCTGGGACCCTCAAACAGCCCCCTCTTTGAAGGCCCCATGCCCTGCTCCACCTTCCTGCCTCGCCATGACCGCAGACTGGCCGTGGTGGATCGCTGGAACCGACCCAAGCCAGAGAAGGTCCTGAGTGGCAGCAGCAGCGCAAGCCTGGGTATCGGAGGCCTCGCAGGAGGCATCACTGAACTCCAAGCCCAGCAACAGTACCAACAAAACCTGGGACAGCACTGGAAACTGCAAGGAGCAGGTGACAATGCGCTGGATGAGTACAAGCGGTACTATGGTCCTATAGATCCGGAGGGGCTCGGCACTAACTCGGACCAGCAGGCCGGGGGCAGCCAACAGACCCCCAAAACTAATCCCAGAGGCCCCAAAGCCACTGGAATGTTGAGGCCACCTCCCAAAGGCCCCGGACATTTAATCAGTAAGCCGCCACCTCCACTGCCTTCCTCCCCACGAAGGCCTCCCTTTTGGCGGCGTGGAAGTCTTGCTCAGGCGAGGCGGAAGAGCTCGGGGGGTCCTCTGTATGAGAACATCCTGCCTTTGGGAAGAAGAGGAGGCGGCAGGTACGGAGCAAGTGATCTCCTGGGAAGGAGGGGCCGGCGTCCTCCTCCACCTCCCCCTCTGCCAGTTCCCCTTTCCTCCCCAACGCATACCCCAACCACTCCCTCATCTCCGTGCCGCTTCTACTCCACCTGCTCCAGCGCCTCATCATCTTCCTCTTCCTCCTCGTCTTCTTCATCATCCTCTTCGTCCTCCGTCTCCGTCTCCCGCTCTAATTCTCCTTCTTCGTGCTCCAGCGACAGCTCTTACAACTCCTCCTTAAGCTTCCGCTATCGCGCCGGAGACCGAGAATTTACAGTGGAGGACGATTATGACTCCGATCTGCTTACAGAAGAGTCCAGTCTCCTGCTGGGCTCGCGCCGGAAGATTCGCTCCCGTCGCATGTCGTCACGCTCGCTGCCATGCAGTCCGCCGCCTCCGCCCATCCCGCCACGCAAGCCTCGTCTACAAAGAGACGACGGGCGAGAGCGGCGAAGCAGCCAGCTGGCACAGTTACAGGAGTGGTGGGCTTCGTGGGGTGACAGAGAAAGAGGCAGATCAGGGACCACCAATCCTGGAGATGTGAGTGGAATAAGAGAAGACAAAAGGCAGCGCAAAGAGAGGGAACGTGAAAATAAGAGGAGGAAAAAGGGAAGAAAGAAGAAGAAGAGGGAGGAACGGGAGCGAGAGAGGGAACGAAAGCGACGCAAAGCCAAGAAGAAGAAAAAGAAAGAAGAAAAAGTGAGGAAGAAGGAGAGGAAAAAGTCAGAGCAGGAGGGAAGAGATCCTGAGAAGCGAGAGGACGCAAAGCCAGGAACGCCGGACTACCCATCGTACCTTCACCTGAGGAGGGAATCCTTTCGCAAAAAGAGTGAGAGCTCCACTAGGAGCTATGGATGGAACATCCCAGCTGAGGACGACAGGAAGGACAGAGAAGAAAGAGAGCGAGAGGACGGCGAGGACAGCCGAGGGAAAGAAAGCAAGCTCAGACGAAGGAACAGCAAACACTATCAGTCCTCCAGCAATAAGCCATCCACATCTGTCAAGTTCTGGGCAGGGAACCTCTCATCTGACACCATCCCATCGGCCTTCCTGCCCCTGTTGCCCGTCGCGTCAAAAAGGAGGAAGAGCAAAAGCTCAGACAGGGATGTTGTTGGAATCGAAGGAGAGAGAAAACCGTTGCTAGGTCGGAATGGGAGAAGCGAGATGCCCTCCAAGGAAGGTCTATCCTTCCACGAGTGGGAATCGGACCTGGAGGAAGATGAGGAGTCTGAGCAAGAGCGAAGGAAAGGCGAGCATGCGAAGAGGCAAGGCAGGACCATCTCAGACGAGGACAGGGACCGGGATAAGGTTGTCGGGATATACTCGGACGACGAGGCCTCTTCGGGGGAGTTTGGGAAGTTTGAGAGGTACTGGGACGATCATGACGGCACAGCAGTGGGCGGGATTGGAGGAGGGGGCTGGTTTTTCAGTACCTACCCCTCCAGGGACAAGGCAGGTAGCATCAACAGCAGAGATGACTTGTTCCTGGAACGAGGGGAGAGGTGGGGGACTGGAGAAAGTGGTTGGGGTTGGGGGTCGGGGTCGCAATGGCCGCCGTCTCCACTCACGCCACCTCCACCTCGGCGCTACTGGTCAGTGGACAAACTGCACATCCAGGATGAGAAGAAGACCAAGCGACGGTCCAAGGACAAAGTGAGGGGACACACGGCTTGTTCTTCTTGCCACTCCCCCCGACACCATCCACATTCCCATTCTTCCAAGTGGGCTCGCATCACCTCACGCAGCCAAGAAGAGCTTTACCGCCACTGCCAGAGTTTCGGCGGCACCCCGAAGCCTAAACACGACTCGTCGTCGTCCTCCAAGCCAGATCGCTCGCAGAACCCCTCCAAATCAGGAAGCCAGTCAAACCTGAGCATGCAGCAGCGAACACAGAGATCGGAGAGAGGGAGGCTTCCTTCTCCGCCTTCCACCCTCATTCCCAACTTGCCGGTCCCCCTTCCCGCCCTTCCGGCTCCTCCGTCCTCAGCTCACCCCATCCATGCTCCTCCGCTGACCTCCTCCTCTTCTGTGTCGTCGCCCTCCGTGGTATCGTCCACCCCAGGCGCCCCCCAGCCTTCCTCCGTGGCTTCGGCAAGTGCCAAACTGCAGTACCAGAGGCTCCGCTCGGTTCCGCCACCCCAGAGGTTTCCTCAGTCGCCGCACGTGCCCCTCAAAGCCAAGACGCTCTGCTCCCGGAGGGGCTCGGCCCATTTCTCCAGCGTGGAGAGTGAGGTCTGACGTGTGAGGCAATCTGCATCACAATCCTCCTGCCGGCCAACGTGGCCATCCACGTTCCACACCGAGTCCTTTTTCCTGAGGCTCTGCACAAAACGGCGACCACGCAGCCCCAACACAAATTGTTTGGAGGGAAACGGGAACTGACTCGCTTCTTACCACAGAAACATTTAGCATAAGAAGTAGGGCGATCAATCCTGGGGGCTGAAGGACACTACTTTGCTACAGACAGTAAAGGGCTTTGGGTGTCGGAGCAGAGGAGTAGTTTGTATTCATTGTGCGTTCTGAGGGCTCAGGAACTTTGTGGTACGCCTGCTGCTCCTTCAAGCCTTTAGCAGTCTTTAACACTCGTGTTCTTTTCCCCCTTCAAGCAATCGCTGAGCCCCACTTTCCCTTTTCCCACAAGAACTGTTTACATCCCCGCAGAACTGTGACGCCCAGCAGGGGCACCTTCCTCCCGTGCCATCAAAACCGTTCTTGTTTGGTGGAAGAGGAGGCTGACGTGCCATCTTATGTTTTTCCGTTTGCGTTGTCACTCCTCAAAAACCTTCTCGAGCTTTCCTGCTCTCCTCGCTGTGCTTCTCGTGTGTCTGTACTTTTCTGTCTTTGTATTCTTGACAACAGGGTAAGTCAACTGTGACTGACATTCTGCTGGCTTCATGAAAAGCTGCGTGCCAAACTCCACACCGATTTATACCCCGTCATACGCACACTAAAGGGCACACAAACGCTCACGCGCTAAGATAAATGTTTGGGTTTTTTTCTGTTTCCAGAGCAATACATCATTCAGTTTTTCGACGCCTTTGCGTTACTCCTGTGTTGTCGTCGTCGTCGTCGTCGTTATCGATGTTGATCTATATAAATCTATATAACGAGAAATGTATTGAGTCTAATACGATGTAAGCACTGTGCCATACGACCCGTGGAACATTCCGCCGACTACCTACCGCAAGAACGGCAGCAGATGCTGCGTCCGCTCCCTCCCTGTCTCCCTCCCTCCCGCCCTCCCTCCCTCAGCCCCTCCCCAAATTGACTGAATGTAATGTGGACGATAAGCACGCTTGATGGTGGCGATGTGGCATCGATTGAACTGTGTGCTAACCTCAACGAGGCGCATGTTTTTTTTTTCATGAGCAAGAAACCGCTACTCTCTTGTCCCCAACCCCATCCCTAATCTTGAACAAAACCCTTACCCCTCTAACTTTACCCCTAACACTAAACAATACCCCATTATGGCAACCCGAACCCTAAACCTGTACTCTTACCTCGACCCCTTATCACTACTAACGTTAAACTATCGCTTACCTTCCTACCTAGCTACTTTATACTAATCTAATCCTTAACCCAATCCAGTCCTCAACCATAAATGTTACCCCTTTACCCTCACCTTTAAACCAAAGTCGATTCCCTTGACCCTAACCCATAACCCTAAAGCAAATCCTTGAACCCTACCACTGAAAAATGTCCTGGCATGAGGCTAGCACCGCATTGAGCATGGCAATGAGTGTCTTTATTGCGAGCTGGTGCTACACGTGGTAGACCAGGCCACAGGTTGTTGCAGGGAAATAGCCAACTGCTACTACGACACATCGGAAGGATGATGTGAGATTTTAGAGTCTGTATGTGTATTTGTAATCCACACGTCTGGGCTGATTTGGATTGGTTAAATGCCGTTCTGATGTCAAAAAAGACAGTGCCTCTGTTGGATGCTAGCTAGCGGCGGCGTTGGCTGGAATGTGCTGTGGGGCGGCGTGCGAGCAGCACAGCAGCGCCTCCTCCTGATGTGCACTTTTTAAAAAACCTTTCTCACCTTGGAAACGAGCATTTATTTATTTGTTTTTGAACCCGCCAACGAGCTGACACCAGCAGCCGAACTCCGGAAGCAAATAAGAATTCGCGACGCTAGCCGCTAGCCGCAAGGCCGCCACCATCGACCTTTAGCATTGGTGGACACGAGCGGAGTGCCAACGTGGTCGTCTTGCCAGTCACATTTTCAGATTGCCTGAAACTGCATCTGAGCCATTCTTTACTCCAACCAGAAGAGACTTTAGGTTTTTTAAAACATTTCAGAGTTGATCTGCCTTTTGGCTAATGAGCTAAATGTACTTCTATATACCTACATACATGTCACTTATATGTGTTTGTGCCAGTGGGTCGCGTTAACAATCTTTTTGTTGTTTTCCCTCTCATGGTTTTGAAAGTGATCAAGCGCACAGACCTCCGCCAAGGCTCAACAATCAGAGAATGTTGTCTTGATTCAAAAGAATTCTGAAGACGTGTCTTCACATAGAGCAGCACAGCAGTTGGGTGGTCTGCCTCGTAGTTCTGAGGTGCGGGTTCAAAGCCAGGCTACGGCCTTGTTGTGTGATGTTTGCTAGTTGTCCCTGTGCTCGCACGTGTTTTCTGCGGATACGCCGGAATCCGAAAAGTATGCCAGGTTCATTGAAGATGCTCGAATTTAGAGTGGTAATTGTACATTGGTGCGAATGTAACTGGTGAGCAGTCCCGGGTATGCCGCGGGTGCCCAAAGTCCACTTCACCCGGGGCGCCAATGAGGAGAAGCGCTCTAGAAAACGGATGAATGGCGTCCTCGCCGTAGCCCACGCGTGCTACAAGTCAAGACTTCCTTGGCGGAGGTATCTGGAAGAACCCAAATGATAACGCTAGCTGTTTTGTGTTGGGTGGTCTCGTTTATCTCCCGTCCATCACGTCCACGCTGTGTTCTGCTTGTGCGGCTTTCAGAAGAAGGCAAATCCATGTGTAATATGTGTTGCTTTAAATATCTCGATCTATATTTAAGTCTGATCTGCTCTAAGTTTGACTCTCTTTTGGCTGTCTTTTGTCCTCGTCTGGACCCCCCTCCCCTCCCGAGCCCCCCGCCGGTCCCGCGCTCGTAGAGACCGCCACGTAACTGTGCTCTCGCTCGCCAACACCGAGGGTCGCGGTGACAGTGTGGCGGGGCGGCGGGGGGGGATGCGCCAGTGTCTTATGACCGTGTCACTGTAGCGGCGGTGGCGAGCGTTTGTCTACCGAGAGGGGCCTTCTTTCTCGTCGCTTTTTGGCCTACGCGTGACTTCACCGACACGCTGCTTTCTAAGCGCTCTCATGTGTGTGCGCGGGTGTATGCGTGGGTGTGTGTGACCCCCGACCTCTTGAAACCCCCATTGCACCATGGGGACCACGTGGGGGTCTCTGACACCATGTAGCAAGTAGGCTTCTTTTGATGATGATGATGATGATGATGATGATGATGATGAGTCTTGACTCGGGTGTCAAATCTCCAGTAATGAGGATCTTTTTTTGCTATGTCAACGTTCAGTCTACTGCTGATGACTAAAGAACAAAAAAGCGAAAGTTTTCCGCTGGTGAAAGAAGAGTCGACGGTTTGTTGCGGTAGCTTCGCCGCTCATCTTGTCACAGGACACAAAATTGTGCGAGAAACAGTGGACGAGTTCCGAGCCAACCTCGGCCCAACGTTGAAAATGTATCCAGTGGGGTTGCAGCCCTCATCTTGACAAACCACAAACACTGTTTCTTTCTCTACTTGACGAAGGTCATGTGACACGTGTGATGAGGCGGGGGCGGGCTTCCCACTGAGGTTTGGACGGGACCAGCCGGGGCTTGTTTTATTCCACAATTTCCACTTTCAAAAAGCCACAAGTGGCAGTACCACTTGTGGCCTTCAGGGGGAAGCCGGCCCGCAACCAAACCGACTGTACCAGCTGATACGAGTGAGTTGTGCTACTTTAGGGTGACCAGATGTCCCGTCCCGCTTTTGAGCCTTGGGTCCCGCATCCTGGCACATTTCTATGTCCCGATATTGCCTTCCGTGTTTTGTCATGTGTACGTCAATCACGCACACACCTGTCATAGCGATTGCTATGATTAACCCATTCAAAGGGATTCGAACGGTTTACTTCCAAATTCACGCTTGCGTTCCCATCTGCATCGAATCGGAATGACTTCCTGCTTCTGTGTCTAAGAATCATGGGAAAGGTAGTCCTACTTTCTGACGTCGCTGTTGAGAGCCGACGCAAACTTTCAAAGTTTTCTGCCGGCGTGTTTCCAATGCGGGACCGGCCCAAGGTCAACGGCTTACGCGGCTTCCAGCAGCTGCCGGGAACTGAGCAAAAAATAGTGACCGGTGCATTAACTAAGTTAGCATTTAGCATTAGCTAAAGTAATACACCAAACAACTAGTGATTACATTTGGTGAGAATTTATTTGATCATTGATTTTCTGCTAAATTGTAGCATCTCAGTTTTCAAATGGGAAATTCTGGTCACCCTAGGATGCACACGGTTGACACGCAAACACACGCACGTAAGGGTGATGACAATACAGAAATGTGATGGAGCAGGACAGATGATTTTAATAAAGAACTACAAACAAAAAGTAAAAGCACTGACAGCCTCTGTTCAAAGGTGTGACGTGTGTGCGTGCGTGCGTGCGTGCGTGCGTGTGTGTGTGCGTGCGTGATCTCACACACACATGTTCCGCTTATTGTTGCTTCTGCAGGCTAACTCAGGTAGCATGCAGATAATGGTGTGTGACTGGCGAGGACGCCTCAGCTGCATTCCATAAGCCTCCAGTCATGCCTAGAGACGCGCACACACACACACGCGCTGATGAGTTTAGTGTGCGTGTGTGTGCGTGCGTGTGTGTGCAGCTGCACTCATCAATAAAATCACAGCTGATTGGATTTGGGGATTGGTGGCACTTAAAAGCTCCCATCCTGGAGGAGAAAACTTATGCCAAAGTTTTAATGGATGTGCTGCAGCCAAATTGGCTTCTGCTTGATGCTAAGCTAATAGCTAACTGCTCAATGAGATGCACCGCAGCCTGGCCTCCACTAGGGGGCGCCAGATCAGAGGGAGAGAATCCTTTTGCATTTAGCGTGAGGATGCTAACGGAGCTTATCTGCAAATGCTAACAGGTGAGTCACAAATGCTAACAAACAGCTAACGAGAAGGTGAACCCTTCGATGCAAAGACAATCACAATGGTTAGCGCTCAGCTAATGTTAGGAAATAGCAAGGCCATTACCCTGTTAGCTTATGCTAACAGGCCAACAGAGCTAGCTTAGGCTACAACGTCGCCAATGTGTCGTGAGCAGAAAGCTTAAGAGGAACAGCAAAAGATGTTTTCAACATTGCTAACGAGTGGTGTGCAGTCAGGGCCTGCAAGGTATTCGTTGTTTGATACATTTCCAACAGTCTGTTAGCATTTGACAGCGTGTGTCTTGGCTGCCTGACGTCCAGTCGTGGTTGCCACTTTTTTTTTTTTTCATTTCCTCAATCAGATTTCAGCTTCTATGTGTTGCGGTGTCAATGTCAGATGCCTCGGCCCTTCAAAATGTCACATTTGGGGGGAAAATGAAACAAAATCTTCATCAGACAGTCAGGAGTGACAAAAGGACGGAAAGGAGGCGGGATGTCGTCTTCTCCAAATCATCAGCATTCACACTGACTGGTGAGTCCCATGGATTTGATTTCAAGTTTGGAAATCGAATATTGAATGTGAAATCATCTCTCTCTGTGTAATGTCACGTATTGTTAAGTCTGTGACGCTAATGAATGTTGATTTCACGTCAGGGTTCCTTCAAGGTCGCCGCGTTTCCTAAAAGTTCTCGAAATGGTCTTTCTTGAACATGTTCAAAATGTCCTTGCAACAATAAAGGCCATTTAAGACCGTTAAGAGAACCATTAGGACTCTTTTGAGAATGTTTAGGAAGCCCGACCTTGAATGAACCCTGATATTAAATGAACATTTCCTAGTGCCACAAAGGTTCACCCCTCAGTGGGATACGGGCTTCATATTGCCTTTTTGTACATGATTGTTATTTTGTCAAATTGTAACATGATCCTGGGGGGGGAATCCGGTCAACTTAAGACCGCATTCCACAAACACAATTTCCTCGCTACTGTTTTGCGACCTTGAAGGAACCCTGCCGTGAAATGGACATTCAGATGTTGGCCCTGTCAGGCTTTCAGTCCCCAATGAAGGGCCACGTCTGCTTCCAACATAAGGCTAACAATGCTAACAATGCTAACATGCTAATAGACACAAAAAGGTCAACAACACCAAATGTGAACAAGATTGTCTTATGGATTGCAAAAGATGAGGTCAAAAATACTTTCAAATCTCAATTGGGGTTATTATTATTATTATTATTTTTTACTAATTTTGTATTTTTTGCGTTTGTATTATGAAAGAAGGTGCATCAAAAATGAGAAGCCAATAAGTAAAAAAAAAAAATGTCTACAAGCAGTTAGATTTTTTGGGTTCACATTCTGATAGAGAAATGCTGCCAGCTAGTGGCCACAATTTGCAACTACACTTTTGACAGCAGCGCCTTCATTTTTTGTCCTCATTTACGTGAGCTGGACTTGATGCCAGCTGAGGATACGCCCCGGACTGGTCGCCAGCCAATCACACAACAAATGAGAGAATGGTCGCCATGTTGCATCAAATCTATTTTTGGAATGTGTGAGGAAGAGGCGACATGTTTGCAATTAACACATCAGATTTGTGCGCGCACGCACGCACTCACACACACACACAGTTCACGTCAGGTCTTCATCGGGCCTGCAGCCTGTCACACACATGCACGTAGAAGTGTGTGCGCACGCACGCACACACACACACGCTTCCTCGCATCCGTCCTAAATGGGTCAACTGGACCAGAACACAAACGAACATCCTAATTTAGTATTCATAGGTCACATTGCATCATGGGAACATCAGCACTAATTCTAACTGTCACGTGTCAATTCAAAAGTTCCAAATGCTTACATTCACCACTTGCTTGGTTTAACTTTAGTTCTCTTTATCCAAGCTTTGCTGCCGTCAAAGAATTCAAACGCGAGTGAAATCAAATCATGACGTCGATTTGTGTTTGTGTGTAAATATGCATGGCCGGCAGCGGGTGCAAGAAAGGAGGGAGGAGCGAAGGAAGACGGCCAGCAAGATGCGAGGACGCCGCTTCACATGATACGGTCATCACAACACGCACGCACGCACGCACGCACGCATGTGGATCAAAGAGAACCGAATTGGGCTCAAAATTGGACCCATCCACTGCTTGGGTCCAATTTTGCAAAAAACAATCCAGAAAAATGTGTCATTTTGTTTAACCCAGCAGTTCTAAGAGAAGTTGGATCAAAAGTGGACCGTTGCCGCTTGGGTCAATTTGGGCCAAGTCTCCGGATTGTTTTTGTCCAAAACAAGCCAATGTTGGCTCCAATCAACCCAAGTCGCAGGTTCGACCAAAATTGGGTTCATTTTGGTCCATCAGCTTTAAAGGACGGAAAGGAAGCAAGGAAGGAAGGAAGGAAGAGGATCACTATCACATAGTTCAGAATTGATTCTTCCATTGATGAATTGGATACAATCTGATTTTGCATTCAAGTTGATTACAAAAATGCTTTTGTGATTCTCTTCAATGTCATCAAAATGCAAAAAGAAAAAGTGCATTTTTCATGGCCAATCAATTCATGTCACCTTTTTCCGGAGCATTTCAGCCTTGGCGGAGGTCACCAACAACAAGAGAGGCGTGTCATGACGTTGCCGTGAATGAATCCTGCGTACTCTGTGTGTGTGTGCGTGCTCTTGTCTTTGCTACAAACACGCGTGCTTTTCCAGGTTTAACTACCATTGTGGGGACCGACTTGAAATTGTCCCCACAACTTTAGACCTCTTTTTGAGGCTCAAGACTTGCTTCTAGAGTTTAGCTTTGAATTGGGTTACAGTTGCGAATGGGGGGGGGGGGGCGGTGGTGGGGTAGGCAATCATTTTTGACGGTTGGGTTAGGGGGAGGGGCTAGGAAATGCATCATGTCACTGAGATGGCCCCACGATCATGCAAAGGCAAGTGTGTGTGTGTGTGTGTGTGTGTGTGTGTGTGTGTGTGTGTGTGTGTGTGTGTGTGTGTGTGTGTGTGAAGCATCCGCAGTAATGATGATGGCCGCTCACATGTTAGATCAACGCTCGTATGATCTATAAATAACTCAGCGCCGCTCTATCGGATTTCCCTGCCAGCCGTCTAAAAATAGCGAGCGGGGGCGGGAGGACCACAAAGGAAAAACACGAATAACAGCCAGCGAGCGGCTGTATGCGTTCCCTCCAGCTGACCTTCTTCCTCTTCTCCTCCTCCTGGCCGTCATGTGACTTCTCAGCAGGCGACCTGAAAAAAACAACAATTCCGTCTGTCTGTCTGTCCAACCGTCCTCTGTGTCATTCAGCTACCCGGGCCACTAATAAGTTTATATACTGTATTTAAAAAAAAAACACATTCCAAACTTTGCCCTCCACTAGCTTAATGCTAACACACAATGCAAAACGCCATATACGGGCTAACAAAAGTTGGTTACTTGCTCTTCTCTGCAAAAAGCAACAAATAGGAAGTGGCTGTAGTTGTGAATGTCGTCTTCGTTTGCTGCATTTTGCTACCGGACATCCTGATGCAACATTAGAACGTCATTTTATTCATGAGGGGGCAAAAAGTGGAGCAAAAGCACAAATGGAGATTCTCTGCAGTGCTGAAGGAGTGCAAGGGAGGGGGGGGGGGGGGGGCACTGTGAGAACGAGGGAGGGATGGAGCGAGAGAGCGAGAGCGAGAGAGGAGCAAAAACTGCAGTTTGGTGCGCGAGCCGCCACAGTGTGCTCGCACCTTCTCACATGTGCGCACATCCCAGCGCCAAAAGGTGAGTTCCTCCTCTTCCTCCTCTTCCTCTTCCTCCTCTTCACCTCGCGCCACCTCTCACTTCTGCTCTCCTCTCTCAGTGGACTCGCTCAGGTGTTTGTCGGACGTTTGCAAGTGTACAGGTGGCGTGCGTGCGTGTGCGCGCGTGTTGTCATCGTGCTCAACCCTCGAGTGTGCTGCAGCACCTTCAGGACCTCGGACAGCGTCGGCGACCGCATCGTTGGGCAGGTGGCGATATCGCTTGTAAGATGTGCGTATCGTCAAGACATGTTGCATGATATCCGTTTGCATCCTTGTATCAGGAGACGTGATATCATGATGTCATATCGTGTTATCATGTCTCAAGGAGACCTCACGATGCGTCATATTGTATCAGGACACAAATAGGATGGAATATGATATCACTGTTGTATCAGGATACATAAAAATAGGATCTTGTGTATCCCATGCAGTATCAGGATCCAGACATGATGATGTCATATGTTATGTTGGTTGGCCACCAGTTCAGGGTGTACGCCGCCTACTGCCCGAAACGGCCAGGGATAGGCTCCAGCACCCCCCGCGACCCCTGTGAGGAAGAAGCGGTTGAGAAAATGTAAGCACTGTGCATATCGTGTCGTATCAGGATACATGATATCGTGGTCAAATGAAATCACCGTGCGTATATGATGTAATATCATATCGCTGTCTTCATGTTGTATCATTTGATGTCATGTATCAGGACGCATGACATCACCATGTAATAGGATGAGCATATCATGATGCACTGGATTGTAGGGTGGTGAATTGCTTAATACCTGGCGATTCCATTCGTATTACGATTCATAGGTCACGATTCCATTCGATACCGATTAATCCCGATGTGAATCTATAAATTGATTATTGAGATTTTTTTTCTACTCAGCAAACTTGTACATGCACACTGTATATTTGTGTGAATTTTTATTTTTTTTATTTTAAAAATTATTTTTTTATTAAACATGGTCGTTTAAAAAAAAAAAAAGGAAACAAAAACGCCTTACTATACGGTCGTGGTTTTTTTTTTTTAATGAAAAAACAAATACTTTCTATGTATACATGGTTGTTTATTGTTCATTTAAACGTCTTGCGGTTGTATCGAATGATATCATGTATTGTCATATAATTATTTTTATATGCTGTAACTTACCTTGCGCACGCAAATGTGTTTATTTGTTGGCGGCGGTTGTTGCGAGTCGGGTCAGTGAACAGAACCCGTGTTGGTTTCCCCGCCACTGAAAGCGCCGTCCGCGCGTCACCTGCGTCGGAGACTTTGAGACATCTTTGGTCACATGACCCTGGCCGATGAGGTCATCTTCACGAGACGCTTTGTTCGCATCGTTGCGTCCCAAGTTAGTGACACCCGAGTCACACTTTGAAACCCGACTTTGGAAATTGACGCATGCCGACAGTTAAATGTTTTGTTTTTGAAACTTTCAACCCCAAAATTCCTATATCAATATCCAACGTATTCAATATCCAAAAGTTGAAACCCGAACCGTTTTTTCGAACCCTACTTCAAAATCACACAAACTGTGCACGCCTTGTGTTGATGCCAAAGGCCTCATTGACTTTTGTGTCTTTTTGTGTCAGATGAGCGGCTTCAGCACGCGCGCGCTGACGCTGCTGTCGTCTTCGTTGGGGGGGTGTGGCCTCCTGCTGGTGGGCGCGGCCGTGTCCAGCGACTATTGGCTGCTGATGGAGGAGGGCGTGGTCCTGCAGCACAACCAGAGCACCCAGGTCAAGATGGCGCTGCACTCGGGCCTGTGGCGCGTCTGCTTCGTGGCAGGTGAGCACCGGCCTGCTAGCGTGTTAGCATGTAGCGCCCGCGGCATCCTGGTAATTCCTAATTTGCCGCTCAGGCCCCGAGAACGGCCGCTGCGTGGCGTCCGAGTACTTCAGCGAGCCCGAGGCGGAGATCACCACCGAGAACACGGCCAACATCCTCAGTGAGTCGCCATGACGACGCCTCGTCCTGAACGTTGCTCATGTATGCCGGAATGTGGAGTCCATAGAAAGTCAGTAGTGCTTGGAAAAGCATTTCAGTTGTGTGTGAGTTGCAGTCGTGTTAATGAGTTTCAGTAATTAGGTCAGAGTTCAGTAGTGTGTGCGTGTGTGTTTATGTAACAGATTCAGTAATATGAGTTTCAGTAGAGGGAAAGTGAGAGTTTCTGTAGTGTGTGAGTTTCAGTAGTGCATAGGTGTCAAACTGCGGTCCTGCAGGTTTTGGATGTTTCCCTTCTCCAACACAGCTGATAACTGATCAGCTCATCAGCAAGCTCTGCGTAACAATCAGCTGGTGTCGGAAGAGGGAAACCTCCCAAACCTGCAGGATTGCGTCCACCTGTGCAGTCGCGTACAGTATATGAGAGTTTCAGTGGTTGTTGATGCGAGAGTTTCAGTCATGTTGAGGTGAGTTTTGCAAGATTGCATATGAGGTGTTTTCAGGAGTGCGTGTGAGCGTTGCGGTGCAAGTCGATGATGACCTTGTGGCCCCTCGTTTGCGCGGCGCTTTTAGAGACGGTGCGCACGGCAACGCCGTTCCCGCTGGTGTCGCTGCTGTTCGTCTTCATCGCCGTGGTGGTCAGCAGCGTGGGTCACGCCAGGCCTCAGCGGACCATCCTGGCCTTCGTCTCCGGAATCTTCTTCATCCTGTCAGGTTCGGGTTTTGATTCACAATTCATGTTCCCGCCATTGATGATGACGTCATCCAGACCACTCGTCTGCCAGGCAAATCTCCATTTTGCACTTCGGCTAATATGATGACGTCATCGCGGGTGCGCACGCCAGCCAAATAGTTGGATGTGGCAATGCTGCCATCTTGGGGACAAAAGTGGCAATTGCAGCTTTGACATCCAACTTCCTGCTCATAATTCTTTGTTTTCTCCAAAATGCTGATTGTCAAATCAAATCATCTTTTCCAAAAATGACTTTAGAGCTTGTTTTAAACACACAATGTGTAGTATGTACATACGTTGACATGCATGTAAATGCATTGTGAACCCAATTGTGTGTGTGTGTGTGTGTGTGTGTGTGTGTGTGTGTGTGTGTGTGTGTGTGTGTGCGCGTGTGTGTGTGCGTGCGTGCGTGCGTGTGTAGGCCTGAGCTTGGTGGTGGGTCTGGTGTTGTACATCTCCAGCATCAACGACGAAGTGATGAATCGACCGCGCGAAGCCGAGCACTTCTTCCACTATCGTTACGGGTGGTCCTTTGCGCTCGCCGCCGCCTCCTTCCTGCTCAAAGAGGTGACGCGCGCGTGCATGCGCACACACAAATCATCTCACACACACTTGTGCTTGTTGCCATGGTGACGTGTCATGAGCAGACAAGTGTGAGGGATAGACGTGCAATTTCAATCATTTGCATTTCCTCAATTGTTTGGCGACCATTCCACTAGGTGTCGCCCAGGTAACGTGCGTGCGTGTGCGTGTTGCAGGGCGCAGGCGTGATGTCCGTGTACCTGTTCATGAAGCGCTACGCGGAGGAGGAGCTGTTCCGGCCGCACCCCGCCATGTACCGCCCCCGCGCGTCCGACTGCAGCGACTACAGCGGCCACTTCCTGCATCCCGACGCGTGGGCCCCGCCCCCTCGCGGCCGCAGCCAATCTGACGTCTCTTCGGACATCTCCATCCAGCTCAACCGCGCCGCGCCCGCCTCCTCCTCCTCCTCGTCCGCCTCTTTCCCGCCACATTCGCTCCAACGCGACCATGACGACGACGTGCTCCCGCGGGCGCGCCACGGCCAGCCCCGCCCCCAGCCCCGCCCCCACCTGGGCGACCACCTGCCCATGGCGGCTCCGCCCTCGCCCGTTCTCCCACCGCGCTACCATGCGCACGCGATGATGAGCGCCTCGCCCTGCTAGGTCGCGTGCGAGACGTGCCGTGGACATGTTGTGCACACGCGCGCACAAACAGACGCTCGCACATCCAAAAACACGCGTGAAGGCGCTCGGTTGCCGTGACGACAGCCGCAAATGGGAGGAGGACGGATGATGACGCGACGCCGCTGAGATGCTCAACAAGAACGCTGACTTGGGAGGCGGGAAACGGACACCAGCCACACACGCCGAGTTCAATCACATCCGCGTGCACAAATGTCATGTGACGCATCGCGCGCGCGAATGAAACATTGTGGAATGAGCTGAACACAAGTAAAAAAAAGCATTTATTTGTTTGAAAACAGCATTCAAAAGAGGAAACTTTAAGAAAATTAAAAGAGGACAAAGGAAGAGTCGTGCGACGTTGATGGGCTGCTACGCGCTGTCCGAGGACGACGGCCATCTTTTGCGCAGGCACACGTAGACTCCGCCCATCAGCAGGATGGCCAGCGGAGCGCCCAGGCCCACCGCCAAGATGGCCGCCACCAGCGGGGAGAAGGCGTCGGCGGGGGGGGGATGCCGACGCCCACCAGCGCCGTCCTGCACGACCGCAACAAAGCGGCCTTAGTTGGACACGCGAGAAACATTTGCCGGCTCACAAACTCCGTCCGACCTGTTTGAGGTGGTTCCCCTCCTCCAACGCACCTGATTGAAATGATCAGATCATCCGCAAGCCTGATCATTCGAATCAAATGTGCAGCTTTGCCACATTGTGAACGGATCACTTTTGGAAAATGTTCTGCCCTGGAAAGAATTGGAACAAACGGAGTTTGCGCTCGATCTTTGCAAAATGATGTCAATGGAAAAAAATGGACGCAACGCAGACTGGCCGAGCCGCTGGCTGCAACACAAGACACGAGCGGGGACGAGAGGGACGACCCATGTCCTGTGTTGCAGCCCCGGACCCGACCAAAAGGTCACCTTCAGCTCCGGATGACAATTAATGGCTGATGGCCTGCAAAGAAGAAAAACAACACATCAAATGACTTACCATTGATCTTTATCTGGTGCTTGTTTATAAAAAAAAGGACTTTTATGGCGCGTCATCAATTTTGCGATGGGAGTCAACATTTTCCATGACACAAGTGAACGCAAGTCATCAATCATTCAAAATTGAAGAAGATACAGCATCTTTGATCCACAAAAATGAACTACAAAAAAAACGATGAATCTGATGTATTTCCCGGGTCAAACTCGACTCATGCGCTGCGTTACAGGGTGCTGACACCTCATTCGTCACTGGAACCAAACAAATAAACAAATATGTGGCCCAAATAGCCTCAAAAAGATGTTTAATAACAAAAGTGGTCCCTGGAGAAAATGCCAAAAATGGAAATCCTGACACACGAGGACTGTGGCAAAGTGCTTTTCGCTACAGTTCATTCATGAGAGCCAATGGCGCCCCCAACAGTCTGCTCCGTGCTATTGCAGCTTGCTAAAGTAGGTCTGACCTACATTGAGGACAACTCGGAAGACATCAAAGGAGGTGAAGGACAAAGCAAGCAGGAGATGAATAATTATAGAGCGACGGGCCAGAGGGACGCATTCGATTGAACTCCTCCGATTGCGCGCAAATTTGAAGCACTTGCTAGGCAGATAGAAGAGACAAATTTGCAAAGGATTTGAGTTTCTCAAAGTTTGATGACTTTAACACATAACTCATTTTACAGATAGAATTTTACCCACATTGAATGGTAGAAGAATACTTTGTGGAAAAAATCAAATACAAAGGAAGTGACGCACACACATTCAGATCAATAACAATCTAACTTTCAACAACTATTGACCTTGAGAGACGTCCTCCATCGCAATATGCAGAGAATGTTCGGATTTACCTTCAAATAATTCAAACCATCTTCTCGCGGTCATGTCATAGAACCTCCATCCTGCACAATGTTTTACACACTTTACTAAAACGGCGTTCCAATTCAAATAAGGGCACTTCTATAACCAAGGAAGCAAAATGTATCCATGACCTTCCTTGTGAGTCATCGAGCCACGCGGGGCGATCACAGCCCCCTGCAGTCGTGTCAGCGCGGGTGAGCTAAATGTGTCGAACCCTGCAGGAGGAAGATGACATCACGCGTCTTCCATCACCTCCACTCCGGTCGGTCGCTGTGATTGGAAAGGAAAACCGGCAAAATGACCCTAAAATGGCTGCTTCAAGTCAAAATGGCAGACTGCCGGTATCTTTTAGGGCACGGCTCCTCCCGACTGCTCGTGACGGGCATGCATACCAAATGATGCTGCTATGTGGAAGTGGTTTCAAGAGGCTGAATTTGGCAAACATTCCTTGCCACTTGTTGAGTTCCAGGAAGAAGTTGGTGCTAATGCTAATTGGACATTCCGCACTCTATTTCTCCCGCCATAGGATGTGATGTATGACATCATCAAAGCCATCTCAACCAGGTAATGGCATTTTCCACACAAGATTTCACACTCTGAGGGGGTAAAGCTGGTCCTCCGTGAGAATCGTGAGTCAATTTGAAAGTCTTCAGGGGAAATCTGTTTATCGGTAGACTGCACACTTACACACACACACACACACACACACACACACACACACGCAGAGGAAGCCTGACAGCGACTGATAACGAGATTTACTTGGCAATAAAGTCAGGAGAGTGCTCGACTCCCATCATCATCAGTTTGTGCTGCTTGGGTGATTTAATAGAAACAAACACACCTGCCACAATATTAGGCACACCTGTACATCTGAAGGTCCGACACTTGGAAAGCAAAATGTGCCTTTAGAATGGTTGACGCAGTCATAAAGATATTTCGGCTATTTAGGTGACCTCAATAAGAGGGTCAAAATTAGGGATAACTGTCATTGTTCACCACTTCAAAATGCACCCCAAATAATATCAATAGTATCAATAAAATGAGCATCTCTCTGGAAGTGTCAGTCAAATTATTTGAATTTGTGATAGAGCTCTTGACTTGCACTATGCAGTACCTAATATTGTGGTTAGGATCGTTGTCCAGTTATGACACCACAATGATTAACAACAACCATGCAAATATGATACATATAATTTTTTCTTCTTCCTTTTGAACAACGTACCTTTTGTCTGCAGATGTTCTGGAAGCGGTCAGAGTCCTTATGAAGCCAGTGGGGTATTGTCACAGCTCCAAAACAAACTCCATTCTCCAAACAGAGCTATTCTAAATTTGCAACTGTTTCTCGTCGTCGTTGGTTGAACTCAGAAGCGGAGCCTTTGCGCTCGACTTGCTTGGGTTTGTGCTCAAACATCGGTGGTGTTCACCTTCCTCCTTCTCCCAAGTGCCGCCTCAAAATAGGCGATGACACATTTTTCCTCCCCGCAGTGTTTCCCTGGGAGTCCACTGAGAATTTGGAGCCTTACAGCGACACCTGGAGTTGAATTCCCGCTTTACAGAGTCAAATTAAACGTATTTATTTAGACTTATAAATATTTTTCTCTCTCCAACGAATAGTTGTTTGTGAGTAATTGTGACTACACTACATAACTTTTGATTGTTTTTTTTTGTTTTTTATCATTAAAAATGCGTTTAGAAGCGCCTGGACCCAGTTTCCCATAATGCACCGCGCTCTTTGAGGTCATCGCTTCGCGACCGAAAGTGCTTCTCCGGCTAGCGTGTTTCCGCACGTCTACGACCACTAAGCGTCACTATTTGGCTACATAGATCACTCGTTTGGATTATAAACTCTTAATTACCAAGAAGACTAACGCGGTAATGCACCAAAAGTGTGGGGAAATGAGCGCCAAAGAATTATCGGGCAGGTTTATGCTAAACGCGTCCATGCTGTTTCAAGAAAGCTGTCCGGAAATATCTCGATTTTTCCGGTAAGAAAACAGCAGTTTCTCATTATTTAACACTTCACAATGCATTCTCACAACTCTCATTGGCGTTAGTTTTTGTTAAGGATGGTGGGATAGCACCGGAGGAGTTAAGCGTGTTTGTAGCGTCCTGTAGTGGTCAAGTTTTGCATAGCATGTTGTGACGTCAGAACAGCAAATTCGTAAAAACAATATTATCGTCTTCCAGGAAGTACATTTTGGCGTAACAATATTAGAAATGCTCCGTTTGATACATATTAGTGTGGCAAATTAAATGTAATTTAACATTAATAAATATATATATATATATATATATATATTATGTTTATGATGATTGATTTGACGCAGCATGTGCCGTTTTTGCTGCTGGAATGATTGACTGTACAAAGTTTGTGGCCAATCAGTCACGCATACTTTGTATGCAAAAAAAAAAAAAATGCTTGTGGGAAATGAGATGTTTGCAATCCCGGAAAAGGTGGACGGTACATGTCTGGGGCGACGTTCCAGCACTTTTGCTGATTGCATCTCTCCTGTTGATCGCCGCGACTAAACATGCACTTAAAAGGAGATTCGTGACAAGAATGTAAATAAGGAAGCGCTCGTTTATGACCGGCAGACGCTCACTAGAGAGATTGTGGGAAGACAAAATTCTTCAAGATCCTGGCCTGGAAACAGCAGTCCTTTCATAGATGTTACCTCCACCAAGGAAGCTTGTGTTAACTCTCAGGAGTCCAACTTTTGTCTGATTGCTGCCAAATTTGAATTTGTTGGCGGAGCACGGAGGTGAAGTTTGATGGCCTGCTTTAAAGCGCAAAACGTTACAAATCCAGCAATTAAAAATGATGCAAATTGTGTCTTCAAGTATGGATTGTTCCAATGTCATTGAAATTGAGGAAAGCGTCGGCTAAACTTTTCATTCACACTTTTTTTTTTTATTTCGGGCGTGAACTCTATAAACAAACTGCCAGTTTAATCCAGGACATTTTATTAAATTGGGAGCGGATCAAAGGCTGACCGGGTCTGATTTGAGAGACAAGCGATGGAAATTAGTTTCCAATCTTCCTCTGTCCTCGTATCTCTCGTGTAATGTCTCACCTTCGGGCTAGAGCACATCAACAAACGCCTGCTGGCAGGCGCCACCAGATCAAACCCGACCCCAAACAACATCCAGGCCTCCCAAACGCACGTGCGGCCCAATTTAAAAAAAAATCCTTTCATTGATTCAAGGCCGCAGCTAATTTTAGGCAGACTAAGCAGTGGCTCACTTCAATGAGAGCACAAATATGTCATTGCAGGCGCTCCAAAAGAGGAGGCTCACAGTGGGGAGTTGAGGCTACTGATGTATTTTGGTGGGTTGCCATGTATTGTTTGGCAGACCCCAAGTTGGCTTCCGCTCATTTTAGGCACAAGTGCAGCCACGAAAACGGCTGACGGTCCTTTGATCTTTTAGCTTAAAAAGGCTGATTTATATATAGTCTGGCTGGCCATACTTTTTGGGGTACAATATTATCAGATATTTTCACCATTTTTTCTTCAACCAGTGGAAACTTGAACCAAACTATACCCTGAGTGTGTTCATACTTCATACTGGGGTCCATATGTAAGAAAAACATCAAGGTCCTGCTTTGCTTATTGTTCACTCAGTAATCTTTGACATCAGGCCAAAAGTTGTCGAGTAAAATGTGCAACAAAATTATCCAATCCACTTTTTTTCTATTGCATATTTGATAAACAAGCGTTTCCAAAGTGCTGCACATTGAGATTCGCACACTAAAAAAAAATACTAAAATACAGTAAGTAAAATAAAGAAATAAATGCATTAAAATAAAATAATAATAATATACTTTTTTTGTGTGTGACTGTGATTAGTTAATAAAGTTCATCCACGGCACTCAATGCTTTGACTGCCAAACTTGACTGTTAAATGTTGCTTCTTCCTTCAGTTTTTTGCAGTGTTCAACAGTTGAGCTAACAAGAAGCAAACCATGACAAAAGCGGTCTAATGGCCCGCCTTTTGAAGTGGTCTAAAAATTAAAAAAAAATTAAAATTAAGTGGTCTTGGTACGCTTCCTTGGTGCACACCAAAATTGCATCCACAGTGGACCCAACTTGTCAAGTGTGAACGCATTCTAAGAGTCTGTCCAGTTTTGCTTGTGTTTGTCCATCCTCCCATCTGCAAACTACATAATAATTCGCAAAATCATTTAGGTGTGTTAAGTTGTAGTCATTTTTTCTAATTCGTCTTCTTTTCTCTCTCCATTTCCTCCACAGTGCGAAGCATTTTGGTAAGTCATCCGCTCACTCGCGAAGAGTTTTGCTCCATTTACATCCATTTTATCGTTGGTCGCCCTGCGGCCGTAAAGAACAGACTGCGCTAGCAAGCGGCACCTTGTCAGTGTCGCTAAACCTCAGTCAACCCACCAGCTGCTTTGGCGTCTTTCTAACACGCACGCTGTCAGGCTCGTGCCAGTTAAAATCCACAGCGTTAGCCAGCGATGTGACGCTCGACAGCCTCGGCCAAGTGCTATCACGACTGTCGCGCTGTTTACTGCTAATAGCTAACATTACATCACGGAATGCGTGTTGAGGAAAGACTCTCCTATCACTTGTTACACGCTTCAATGTCCTCATTTTCAGGCGGAAAGACGCTCGAACCCGCCGTGAAGTTGTCAGTGTGCGAGTACTGCTTCCAGCGGCTCGGGCCCGACGACCGGCGGGTGCGCCTACGACCTAAGCGGCGTCCGTCCACCAGGGTGCGGCGGCTCCTGCGGCGGAGAGCTGCGGGTAAAGCGCTCAGCCTGATGCAGAAACGCCTGCTGCGACGCTTCTGGACGTCGTCCTCAGTACTGGTGAGACAGACGACGCGTGCCGGCTGGGGTGCAACGTAGGGCCGCACCCATTTTAAGGCCCATTACAGGCCTTCAAACATCGGCCAACACAAACTGCCAATTGTTTTCCCCTTAAAACGTTATCATCGTAGAAAATTGACGTTTAAGACACTGTGAAAGTACCCTGAATGCACCGTTTTGCTAGCGTAGCATTAGCAACTAGCAAGTGTGTCCCATGGGTGTTCAGGGTACAAATCAGTCGGTGCCTGTCATGTAATTCATCCTTCCTCTGTGAGGTTGCTGGTCAGATTATATGATAATAGCTCGTTAGTCAAATCGCGAGGGCCGAGACCATAAATGGAGAAAGAAACGTTTATTTTTCTTTCCCGGGCAATGCGGAAAAAAAACAAAACACGGATCTTAAGTGGTTGAAAAAAAAACGCTTCCTGGAAGGGTCGCGAGGCGAGGTCGACCTCCAGCAACAGTCGCTGCTTCACCACCAGCCATTTTCTCATTTCCCTCGGATTCGGTCACAATTGACCGCAGCGCGTCAGCCTCTCATTCTGCCGGCATCCATTCGATTTGTCTGATTTGTCTGCTTTGACAACTTTACGAGAGCGCCTGCAGGGCTTCTCGGGAAGTTGTCACATGCCCCAATGATGCTTCATCTTAACACTGCACGTGCGACCGGCAGAGGTGGCAAATCCAGGTCCACAAAGAGAAAAACCCTGCCACAGTTTGCATTTAGCTCCTGCTGCTAGCTAGCTAGCTAGCTCCCATTGTGCTCATTTACCTGCTAGGGAGATAGCTATCCAGCTAGCACCAGGGGCTAAAACCTCCCTGCCACAGTTTGGCTTTAGACTCAGGTGCTAGATCGTCTCGTCAACCGCCCTATCGGTGGCATTTGTGAGGCGAGGCAAACCTGAGCTAACAGACAGTGGACTCAACCAATGAGCAAAGGGCGGACGTGACGTCAGAAAAGTGACCCGTTGAAGTCTTTTATTTGTTTATTTATTTTTTGCGGGGACGGAGAAAAAAAATCCAACATCCTCCCTTCAGATATAACAATTTGTCCTCATGGCGCCACCATAATCAACATAAACTCAAAGTTCCTTAGTGTTGCTTTAACAAAATGATTTTTTTTTGACTATCTCGGGTAGACTGACAAAAAAAGACACCTGAGATCTGGCATTTTGGTTCAAAGTATCAATTTTAGGTTCGATTTGACCAATTTGCAAATGTCTTTGAATGATGATTTAGTTCTGCAGATAATTTTTCTGTTATTTGAAGCATGTATGCAAGACACAACTGCAACTCTAAAGTCAGACATTTGGTAGGCAGAGCATTTAGGCCAATTTTGAAAACTCTAAAATAACTTTGCTTCACAAGGCAAGAGTCTGTTTCAGTTAGCAACATGAAATTTGCTAGCTACGACCATCATGAGTCCATATTTTAGTTCTTACCTGCCATTTTTTGGGGTCATTTTATCCCATTCCGTAAACAAATTACAACTTGAGATTTTGTGTGATTGCTACCAAATTTGTATCCTCGATGGACGGCCGTGTAAAGCTAGCTTGCCGATGATTGCGTTTGTGGGCGGAGTATGCGCGCGATGGACTTTGGTGACTTGCCATGAAACGCCAAACTCAAAGAAGTCACCAGCACTTGACCAAACTTCTCGTGTGTGGTGAAATGTGGTGGCACTGGTGACAGATCGAAATCTCTGGTCCGCCTATGACCCACGGGCCGTAGGTTGGCCAGCCCTGCTTTAACGCCATCAAAAGTGCAAATATGCGTTGGCTTTCTATTGATCCGTTTGGTTTCCCAGAACCGTTTGGAAGATGTTTACACGTCACTGGATGAGCTTGTGCGGGGTTCTGCTCAGTGCTGGGAATGCCACCAATAAATCCAGCCCTGCTGGCCAGTCATTCCTAAAGTCAGCCCCCCCCCCCCAAAACCCCCTCCCCCCCTCTGTGGGCGGTCCGGTTAGCCAGACGGCTATAAAAGCGGACGTGCTCTCCCCGGTGTAGTAAAAACTACTACGGAGCAAAGCAACGCGGTCACCTGTCGCAATATGGCTACCTTCGTGTCGGTGAGTTTTTTTTTTTTTTGTTTGTTTTTTGACCTCGTCAGCTTTCAGGTTTTGTTGGGCAGGTGGTCTGGTTGTGACCCCCTTTGACTCTTTGATTTTACTGTGTATGCAGAGGAGATGAAAACTTTTTGCACAGTGGCAGCTGACGAAGCAAAAAAGGAGGAAAGTTCGATCACACGTCCCCGCAGGCTTGGCTCGTTACGGAGATTATGCAATTGTCTCTTAAATGATCTTCGCTTTATTTGCTGCTGAGAGTTCATTTCAAGCAGGCGGCCATGAAATAGGAACCTGCTGCAAATGCGCGCAAGGCCTCGCCTTCCTGCCGTTTTTAATACGAAGTTGGTAGAGTTGATGCAGGGAAAAGTCGTCATCCACCCGTCTCATGTTTTTGCATCCACCCCCCCCCACCCCATATAGACGTGCCTCTCCTCATCCTCTCATTGGCTTGAATCCAAGCGCATCCCGTCCGTCCTCACTTTTCACAACGATACAAAAAAGCTACGAGAGAAGCTCAGCTGTTTAAATGAATCACTTCCTGGAACATTCCTCAGCAGCTCAGATGTTTGGAGGGGTGACATGTCGCCACATGGGGGGTTGTTAAAAAAAAAAAACATTGGGTTTGTTGTGTCTCAGGGGTCTGAAATGAGTCACAACAACTGCAAAAGGCATCTGAAGGCATTTGTTTACTGCCGCTTTCATGCTGCCTTCTCACAAATTGCGATTGCGCTTATTAGAAATATGTCCACCCACTTTCCTGTCACTTGGTGAAATTGGAGGACTTTCCAGCCCTGGAATTCACAACAAAATTTGCTTTTGTCATACACTTTAAAGCAAAATTCAAATGAATCAGATTAGTCAATGAATCGATTCTAAAAAATAGTCAACAATGACAGCACAACTTACAAACCACAATAATTTCAATTTCAAACAATTTCCTGTTTTGCTCCCCAAAACGTATAAATACATTCTATTTTAAATGTCCCAAAGACGTACTTATACGTTTTTTATTAATGTTTTTTTTTTTTTTTTTAAAATGCTAGAGCATACAGGAGGCTTTGATGCAGCCTCTCAACTGCAAAGAACAGTTGAATAAATGGTGGTTATTACAAAAACGGCCAGCAGGTGGCAGCAGAGTATAAGAGACCAACCAGGGCCATGTTAAAAACAAGCTGATTAACCCACAGTTCTAAGCGGATTTGTGAATAATGATGAAACTTAGCTATATTCTAATGCTAATTGCTACAAAACTGAAACAGATAGAAATATACTTTTTTTTTCCTGATGAAAGAAGAGTCTTAATCTTTCTTTGGTAGGTTCTGTGGGTCAAAATTCAGTCAAACAGCCGGGAGCGAAGGGGGTTGCTTCAGTGAAAACGTCTGCCAGTGAATGAGTTCAATTAGGATTTGTGTTCTCAGATGGCCACCTGCCACACCTGCGGCAAAACATCCAGCCACAAAGGAATGAGCCGCGAGTTTTTGTCCAGCTTCCCCGCCCCGGGCAGCAGCAGCAGCAAGCACAAGACCCCTCCGTCAGCCAAAGGGTCCAATGCCAGGAACACGCCTGGGAAGACGCCCAGCAAGGACAAGACCCCCCACCGCACCCCCAGGTGAGCTCAATCCAGCTGAAGTGACCTAGGACTCAACGTGAGATGGTCTTAACTCCTCTTTTGACCCGTTCGCCAGGTCGGCCGCGTCCTCCGGCACGCCTGGCTCAATCTCCTCCTCCTCATCCACCCCTTCCGCCAAGGCCCACCCCAAAGGGAAGAACTGGGTGGTCCGGCGTCTGAGGAACATTCTGATGTGCGAGGATAAGCCGGTCACCAGGAAGGACAGCTTGAAGGACTTCCTTTCCTCACTCTGAGTCGCTTCTTCTTCTTCTTTTGCTTTTGTTAACAAGGCACGCTGTTTACAAGGGAAGGATGGGAGGCTACTTTTGCTTTCCTTTGCTGTTACAGCGCCCCCTCTGGCTGGGAGGTTGCAACAGCGCCGCTTTGAACCTCAATGACCTCACCTGTGACGGTGTTTGGAGGTTTTGGTGTGAAAAATCCTCAAATAAGCGTTTCTGCTTCACTGCCATTTATGGGAAATTTGAGGATTCATTCAGTATTGATCAACGCGACAGTGATGTCATTTGGTGCGGTTGGATACGCTGGTTGTCACCTTTTCAAACTTAGCTTTGTAAGAAATTTACAAACATGATCACCTTCATTCATTTTGTTTGAGAACGTAATTTTGTGAGCGGTTAAGCTTATATAGTCTCTTCTGTTGTTGTTTTTTTTAAGTGAAGCCAAGAAGTCATTTGGCATATTGTACTTAAGTGTGTCTTGGCTGTATGTGCTGGCTGCATATGAATGCGAAATTTCTTTTTGCTTAATTTTACTTTTTACAACTAAGGGTTAAACTTTTATTTTTTTCTTTTATTTTTTTTAAATACGCATCATGTATCATTGTTATTTCCCCCCCTATGCCTTTATTTCTTGATTTACATAATAGCATAATTTGCTGTCTCTACTTTTGTTACAAATATACCTTTATATAGAAAGATATATTTGCAAGTTAAATAAATGTTGTTGTATTAATAGACTGAATATTTTTCATTTTGGTTAAAATAAATTCTTCCCATACCTATTTCTATCAAGTATGTTTGGGGGGTTCTACTGCCTTTGCCACCCATTTAGCTCAGCAGTGTACTGTTTAATGCTTGAAGTTTTAATACCTCATCATTCTGTGTCACCTTAAATAAAACCTTTTCAGAAAGTGAAACCGCTGTTGTCATTTTTTTTTAGTATTTGAATAAATACACAAAATATTTAACATAGGAGTTTAGGACATATTACTTTTTAATTGTTTTTATTTTAAGGCAGCATATATAGTTTTCCTTTAGATTTCTTTTTAAAACTGCACTAGGCACAAGTATTCTCTAGTGAAGTTCCGCCAGCCACCTGCTGGGGGCGCTGGACTTTGACGGAGCCGCAAAATTCGCCTACACCGGAAGTCGAGCACAACATCGCCGCAATGCTAGCGTCACATTAGCCTAGCTACGATTGCTCTCCCAGAGTAGCTCTAAACGCATTTAACCGCTGCTATTATTTTGTGTTTAACGACATTTGCCACAAAATGTCGAGTAGGAAAAGGCCGAGAGAGAAAGACGAGCGACGCGAGCATAAACGACACAAAACGACGTCCAAGGAGGACGACGACGAGAAGCTAAAAAGTCAGATGAAGAGGCTTAACCAGCAAGTACAAAACCTCAAACACATCGAGACATTGTGAGTGTTAATAGTATTTCTTGTATTTATTCAAGCTTCGAACTGGGACTGGGCGATACTGCCTTAAAATGAAATTCGATTCAAAACAAGTTGCATTTGTTTTTCGCTCCTGGGATTCGCTTCATTTACCAGCAAGTGTTTTTCTGAGCTTCAACTGCCACATATGTGACAAAAATGCAGGAATTCTAGTGTATGGTAGCTTCGCTCTGTTTGAATAATGCTGTCAGTGTAAGTAGTGCATGTCAGAAGAGGTTGGAGCTACAAAAAAACGAAATCCATTTCAAAACAACAACGTCTTGACAATTAAACTGGAATTAATCAATAAAAACGTGTAATTGCCCAGCCCTACTTAAGCATAAGTTGAATTTGCGAAGTAACTAAGCAGTTGATTAACATGTCTCCTCTTTCTCCAGCTATGAAAAACCTCCACCTGGGTACATTAAGGTAACGTCCCAGCAATGTTTTACCGTATTTGGCCCGGTCGTGATAAGAAGTGACTTAAAAAGGCCATTAACTTTGTTTGACAGGAGCACGAGGAGAAACCCGAGGACTGCATTCCCGCCGAACCCGGAAATGAGAGCGCCCGCAGCTTCCTGGCCAACGCGCCCACCAGGGGCCTGTGGATGCCGCTGGGCAAGGAGGTTAAGGTGATGCAGTGTAAGTGCAGAGGATTCATATCACACGCTGTTGTTGTAAAGAATTCATTTGACAGGAAAATGATTTTCTTTACTGTTTATGTACAAGTAGTTGGGTCTTAGACGGGCAGAAAACCTTCAGGCTTCTGCTCAAATGCAAGTCAGGAAAAGCCTACTAGAACATCTGAATTTAATTTGGGGTTAATCAGAGGCATTTGAAGGTGTGCCAGGCGTGTGCTGAGTTTGAATGTGATTGGTTCATTCTGAACACAGACACCTCTCCACTTCTAAAAGGGTGTGCTGACTTTTGCAAGCACATAGCACACGTATGGCCATCTGCGACATGGCGGCCGCCCAGGAAAGCAAAACAAAACAAAGCAAACGTACAGCTGGGATCTTCATTGTTCGCCAACTGTCACGCCGAAGTGCACCAAATGTCGCCGCTGACTCATTTCCACTCGCAAGCTCGTCGGAGAGTCGCCAACTTTCTACGCCTTTCGAAATTTGAGCGTTTTGAGCTGGCCTGAAAATGGAGGCCAATTTCAATGCATTTTTTGACATTTGTGTGCTGCCAATAGTTGGGGTCCACTTCCAATTGAAAATAAAATATATTAATATAACATATTATAATATTACAACTTATTTTATAATAATAAAACAAGTATTTAAAAATAATTCTAATTAGCAGATGGCATTTGGTGTCATTGATCCTCTTTGGAGTAAATGAAAGATCAATTCATAGATAAGTTTGTATTTTAATAATCATTTGGTGTAATGAACCAGGTGGGTTATGATGGAGTTTTCATTGTACTTATTTTTTTTTATTTTAATTCGTTGTAACTTTTATTGTTTTAATTTAGCATCTTAATTGTTTTAATATATGGAGTAAAATGTTACTGTGCTGTAATAAAGTGAAGTAAACTGCAGTTCTCAAATGACTTTGAGCTTCCTTCTGTTTGGATGTACTGGAATGACGGAATCAATTAATAAAAAAAATTGTCATTTTGTCAACATACTTTTTTTCCCAATTTTACTTTATGTCATTAGTTGTTCTGAGCTCCTGTTTCCAATCTTGTAGCGAGTAGAATGATTATTCATATTAAATTAAACAACATTTCATTTGACAAAAATAATAATTTAGTAGCAATTTATTATTTTTGACTTTGGCGTTGAAAACTCAAGAATACGGCGTTTGTTACCATGGCGACCGGGGGCGGACCTTCAACAAGGCAGGCGGCTTCAAGTTTTCCTTCACGTTACTTGGGATGTTTGATACCACTTTTTTTCCCAGACTGATACAAGTATTCACTCTTTTAGTACCGATACCTCTAGTATTTTTTGATATACAAAATTTCATTTAACACATTTTTAAATTTTTTTAACAAATACCTCTCTTTCTGTCACTGATGATAATTTGCCAACGTGTCAGAGTGCCGCAGTATAGCGCTAACTACTGCTGAGGAGGACTTACTGAAGGTCAGAATTTTTTGCTTGTTTTGCCTTAAGTATTGGTGGCTGAAATCGGCCGCCTCCACGAGCACCCGATACGTTGGCCGGTATTGGCCCGATATTTGGTATCCGTACTGGCCCATCACTACATGCCACTTTTAATTAAAAACCACTCCGAAAAGATGTGATTAATCAATCAATTGACAAACTGATTGGTCGTCGCTGATGGTTTATGTGTGTGTGTTTTTTTTCCCGTGCGGCAGGCTGGAGGTGCAAACGCTACGGTCATCGCACAGGAGATCGCGAGTGTCCGTTTTTCATCAAAGGCAACCAGAAACTGGAGCAGTTTCGCGTGGTAAGTGCACGTGTGTTAAAAAAAAAAAAAACGCATGTCGCCTTCTCTGTCTAATGGGACAATGGAGCACTCGCTCCCTACAGTCATTACCATAAATGCAACCCGTCATCTTTTTTTTTTTTTTTTTTTTACTCAAACCGGGAAACCGCCGAGTGGCGGCAAAAAGAAAAAAAGAGCAAAAATGGTGGTAAATGCGTCGGTCTTAAGAGGCCATTTCCCGACTGTGGTCTCTGGAGCGTCCATTTTGACAGCTTCCTGTTTGTCTGCCAGGCCCACGAAGACCCCATGTACGACCTGATTCGGGAAAACGAAAGGAATGAGAAGGAGAGCAGGTACGTCAATGAGCGGCCGTTGCGCGTTCCCGTGGTCGCGGCGGCAGCAGCACACAGATGTGAGTTTGAATGCGTTGCAAAAAGGTCACTGAAAGGTCACCCTTTGAAGCCTGTTGCGCGTTGGCGCGCGCCACATTCAACGGCTGACGTCTTCTGTGAAAGGGAAACGAGTCCAAGTCTCCTTTTCAAGTAGTCATTAACCTCATTTGTGGAAATGAAATCGCCGGCCCTTGCTTTTTAATTGCGTCGGAGCAGATTAGCCACATTTTTCCATAAATTGATTTTGTGGCGCTTATTCAATTGAGTCAACGTGGAGAATTATTGCCGTCAGTGGAAAATGCACAAATATTAATGATCACTGGTTACATAACTCCCGCTGAGTGATTCTTTTTTACACGGTGTCAGCGGATCTTGGATTTTTTTTTTTAAATGAAGGCCTTCATTATCTTCAAAATGACTCGCAGCCCGTAAACCTGCCATTGAACATAATAAACGTTGCTATGTTTACTTTGGAAAGGCTGTAAATAATTAGTACTTTTCCATCTTGCTTTTGAGTGTATCAAAAACAATATGCCTGGATATTAAAATATTGTGATTTATTAGTGACGTAAACTGTCGTGGTCGCATAAATTAAATTTAGCGCAAGCAACAGTCGACAGCCTTCTTTTTTTCCCTGCCTGTCATTTTTCTTGGCCTGTTGGTCTTGTGCCACGCTCCCTCGACTTTGGGGTGAATGCAGAGTACAGCTTCAGTTGCCACGACGAAGCGACAGACTACAGATTTTCCTTTAAGACCTTGTAAAGCAAATTCAGGAATTCATATTTGCTGATAACGTGCACATTAGTGGAGCTACATTGAATTGTTTTCACTATTTCAGTTTTCTTCATTTATTTTTTGCTGACTAGAACTTGAGCGCCTTTATTTGCATAAGCAGTTGCAACATGCAGTTAATTAGCTTAGCTTAGCTAGCTATGCTTCCACCCTAAAAATGAATCTGCAGCTGTGTGGCCACCTTAGAGTGCCTCGTTGTCAGCCGTAAGTGCGCGCACATTACAGAGCGAAGGCATAAACGGCAGGTGAAAAAAAATGTTTTGGCCAGCCAGTGTTTACACAGGCTTCGTGCTGCCGTGAGAGCTTTAGAGTGCCTCGTTGTCACGACCGGATGCTTTTGCAGATATCTTCCAGACTCCAAATATGTAGTTATGTGTTAGCATAAGAAAGTAGCGTCTATGCAAGACAACGCATCTTAATTAATTTTTTAATCCACATTTGGCAGGGTCGTCAAGACATTCAAACCCAAAAATGTATAATTACGTTTTTTTTGTATATTTTGTCCTGCACTCCCAAAATTGTTTTTTTTATGCTATAGCATAAAAAAGGCATTGATACAGCTTCTGACATGAAGAGGTGGCTTAAAATTATTTTTAAAAAAAAAATGGCCAGCAGGTGGCAGCACAGTATAAGATCAACCAGGACCATGTTGCAAAAAGCTCTTTACAGATACAAACATACTTTTTTTTCCTTGATGAAAGAAGAGACTCTCGTCTTTCTTTTTGTAGCTCTTGAACAGAATATTCTGTGGGCCTTGCAAAATCGGTCAAAATCCAGCCGGGAGCGAAGGGGGTTGCTTCAGTCAAAATGGCTGCCAGTGAATGAGTTAACAACTGTTCTATGTGGTGTGCCAAAATGACAAGACATGCAGTATTTTTTCACCGAGGCTCATCGATAGTATTAGCTAACACGCTAGCCTAAAACGTTAGCACAAGAAGATATTTATTTTCAATGTGGACAGACTTTTGTTTCGTTGCTTTTGTGGCCTGAATGTTGTCACCTATTCTCTTCATTGTTGTTCCAGTAAAACGGTTTCCTGGAACCCATTTTTGCCACCTCTTTTATTTTGCAAGTTAAGCAGTCACGAGGTCATGTTGACACGAGCATGCTCGCCACAAGACAGCCAATAAAACGCAAGCGATTCCATCTCTGATTTGTGTTCATCTTCCACTTAGTGGTTAGAAGGCGTCTCATGCTCATAAATCAGCACGCGTCCGCCGGCCCCAAACTTTTTTTTTTTCACGAGCGAGTGAGTGGCGTCCACAGCTGCTGCTCGGACAACGGAAGCGTCGCTGATGTTGTGGCCAACTTTTGCCTGATTGTCTGACCCGGGCTCCTCTCCAGGATCCAGCAGCTGCAGCAGCTTCTGCGGGACACCACGTCGTCCTCCTCGTCCTCCTCGTCCTCCGACTCGGACGGCGGGAAGAAGAGGAAGAAGAAGAAGAAGGAGAAAAAGAAGAAGAAGAAGAAGAAGCGGAAGAAGAAGCAGAAGCACGAGTCGTCGTCGTCGTCGTCCGAGTCGGATTGATCGGCGTCGAGAAATGCAAGCTTAAGTCGTCTCCCTCCTGCAGGTGATCACGACTCTCCCTTCTGTTGGGCAAGATGACTTTTTTTTTCTTTTTTTTCTCTCCGATGTTTACGTCGTTTTTGTATCCGTGCCATCTTTGGTTTCTGTGAAAACACTCTGTTGACTGCGGAGTGCGCAACGGAAACCGCGCGCCGCCGCGCTTCGTAAGTAAACCCTCAGGACGCCAATGCGCAGCATACTTGGGATGGTTTGAGGTTTGGGGGTTGTTTGCTCTCGGAAAAAAAGAAAAAAAAATCCACTCGGTGGGTGAGAAATGTCCTGAGAATAAAGACAACTTTTTTTCCCCCCCCGCCTGCTAAAGAAGTGATGAAGAACTTGCTGTGGCTTGAAGCCACTTTTCGTATTTGGAATGTTGTGATCGCCGTCCCGTCATCATCTGTCACTCTCGCTTAGTTAAGGCCGAGAGACACCTGGACGTAAAGTTTAGTCAATCAGGACTAGCTCTGTCAAAATGAATCGACAAGTTATCAATTATCAAATTTATCATTTGTCATTTGGAGCCATTTTTTTTTTCATTTCAAATGATCCAAATCGTCTGATTTCAGCGTATCAACAGATTAATGTCATCCTTCTTGAAAGAAGACTGCTAATCTTCTGTGTTTAATCAAAATAAGACATTTTCAAACACCTGTTTTTACTTTGTAAAGCAATCACCGAACCGGTAACCTCAATCCCCCCTTTTTTCTTTTTTTTTAAATCACTCTGCGAATACGAAATAAACACCAATCACTAGTTAATAGAAAACAAAGAACTGCTTTTGTAATACACTTTAATGCACAATTAAAATTAATCCGATTAGTCGATTACCCCATTCACTGGCAGCCATTTTGACTGAAGCAACCCCCTTCGCTCCCGGCTGTTTGACTGCATTTTGACTGATTTTGCAAGGCCCCCACAATATTGAGTCTCTTCTTTCATCAGAAAAAAAAAGTATTTCTGTTTCTGTTTTGCAGCAATTAGCATTAGAATATAGCTAAGTTTCATCTTTATTCACAAATCTGTCAAAAACACTGGGGAAATGAGCTTGTTGCAACATGGCTGATCTCTTATACTCTGCTGCCACCTGCTGGCCGTTTTTTTGTAATAACTACCATTGCTTTAAGCAATGGTCAGATGCTGCATCAAAGCCAAAAACAAAACGTAAAAAAACATATAAATACGTTTTTGGGAGCAACTGATTTAATTGATTCTAAAAATATTCGATAGTGAGCGAACTAATCAGGACATTTTTTTACCGAAGCGTTCGGTCTTCTTCAGTCAGATAGCGTTCTAAGACCAAACGGCATGTAGACGTTAATCTAGCTCTTGACTGCGTGGAAAAATGGACGCCACCTTGGCGGCGGGAAGCGTCCGGATCCGAGGGAAAGATTTCCACGCACTGGAACTAATAAAGCCGCCGTCTTGTTCCCTCGCAGCTGTGTTGGGCGTCGTGATTCGCTGCCTTTGACATCAATTCAAATGCGGCCCCGGATAGAAGGATTACTGTTGCCGGCGCTCGCCTCCAGTCAGAAAACATAGCCGGCATTTATAAGCGCAGACGCCTCTTGACGGAAGACGCGCTTTCGCATTGATTAGATTAGATTAGCATTGATTAGCTTCCATTGCTATGATATTGCTCGAAGAAAAACTTCAAACTTAACAACTGAGCGAAAACGTCAGCTCGCATTATTGATCAGATTGTTTTTTTTGTTTTTCCCGCTGAGTAATGTTGCACATTCATTCATTTAATGATGAAATCTCTACCTGGGCGCCACCTGCTGGATCTGGTGGGGCACTGCCCCACTCGCCCCATCACAGAATCAGTCAAACAAATCCGTTTGTTCATGAATTAAAAATGTGTCATTTACCAAAGAGATGAAACGCAATGATTGCATGTAACGTGAGAATCGCGCCGAAGCGCGTTCAATGGCCATGAATTATTAAAAACATGGCTCCCGGCCCACCCACAACGCTCAAAGCTTTTCTTTGGGGTTGGCCCTCACTTCATTTGCCGTATCGTCTCCCTCGCTATACAATACATAATAGAATGCAAATATCTTTTCGTTGAATGCACGTTGAAGATGTTACCAAAAATGTCATGGAAATGCTCTCAGCATGACAAAATGATAATAAACATTTTTTTTGTCACGTTTCCATCTTATTGTATGTGTTAAAATGTTTTCTTTGAATCTGTGAATTTTTATGAGCAAAATTCTGGCACATGCAGCAGGTGACTATCACAAATGGATACATGACTTTGTTGACATGGCTTTAATTTTCATGTAATACAATTTAATATAAAATAATACAATAAAAAAAAAACACAGGTGTAGAGTCTCGTTTATTATCATGATGTGTAGATATTCGATTTCCAATTACATGATGCCATGTAATAAAATTTATAATTATTTCAAAATGATTCTAATGTTTTTAAAGTATTTAGGTCATTATTGATAGTCATGCAATTAAAATGTAATTAATGTAAATGTTTAAATGAATATTGATTTTTGATCATGCCATGAAATAAACTCCAGCTAAACAAATTATTGAAATGTTTAAATAATTGAGTAAATATAAATAAAAAAAATTGGAGTACTTCAGTGAGGATGCGCTGCAGTAAAAAAAATTAAAAAAAAAATATAGTGTAATGCAGTCAAATCCTAAATGACTGCAATTTCTCCAAATGTATAAGATTTCACATGAAATGAGCATAAAATAGTGAGTCAGCTTCCAAATGAAAACCCATATTGTTAGCACTTTACTTTAATGGACACTTGTGACGTTTTCACACAACCATAATTGCAACAACAGCTTTGCTGCATGTGCTTGTCTTGTCAGGGCTTCTGCTTCGCGCTTGTCGTGACGGCGGCGACCTGCAGGGGGCGGAAGAGACGAGGAAGTGCCCGCATACACACACACACACACACACACACACACAAACACAGGAAGAGAGCAAAAGAGAGAGAGTGACACACACGCAGGCAGTCCGTCACACACAGCAACTCCAGTTGGCGAAGTGTCCTCGCCGCAGCAGGTACGTCAACGCTTTTCTCTTTCGTCTCGGCGTTTCTAGTGCGTAAAGTGTCTTCCTTTGTCGCCAAACGTTGCGCAATGGCGAGTTTTGCGCGTGCACGTGTATTGCAGATTCCCAGCGCTTTCGTGGACGCGCGTTGACGCGTGTGTTTTCGTGTGCGACTTTTCCGTGTGACGTTCGAATGAAACGCTCCGTGGAAGTTGCGTGTGTGTGTGTGTGTGTGTGTTTGTGTGTGAATGCTGCAGTGTGTGTGTTGGCGATTGCCTCTGCGCAAATGAAAGAGATGCGTAATGGTGTGTGGAGACGAGACCCCCCCCCCTCCCCAACCAACCCATACACACCACCGTGCTCGTCATGCCGCGTGGGCTTTCTCGTCATCTTGTTACTACGATTTTTTTTTTTTTTTACTAATAATTGATCCACCTTTTTAAAATGATGGCATGCCCACGTGGATATGTGTCATATGATACGAATGAGAGGTGAACTCAAAGTTTGTAATGCGTCAGAGTTACTCAAAAATGGTGACCCCCCCCCCCCCTCCGAAAAAAGAAGAAGAAAAAAACGGACACGCAGGTGTTTGAGTGGAATCAAACGCATCCATTTGGAACTTTAAGCAACAAGAAGCAGAATGTGTCACTTGCTGTTAAATTAAGAATATTCACTCCCGCGATGTGTTTTGCAACGCTGAAGACGTCAACAAATATTTTTAAAACGATATTTGAACATGTAATTAAACATTTATAGGCTGTCAAGTGCCGCCGCTGTAGGTGGCGGTATACACCGTTGAGATGTGATACACCAGTAATTAAAAAAAAAAAAAGAACAAGAGCAGGAAGCAACTGCGCCATGCGATGACGTCGTATGAGTTTGCTTTTGGACTTCTTGATAAACCGTAGCATTTCTTTGCTACTTTCCATCTAAAATAGCATTAATATTAGCTTCTTTAATTCATCGCAAAAGATTTCTGTTTCATTGCCCCCCCCCCCAAACATTTCTTACTTTATTGTCCGACGTTGCTCTGGGACTACAAACATGCGTGTGACGTCAAAACATGCCACGTGTAGCCGGTCTTGCCAACGGCTATTCGCAAAACCTTTTTCCATAGCCTAAATTTGCATTTTCCTTTTTTCGATTTCAAAATTCATCCCCTCTAAGCGTAAAAACTTTTTTTTCCAAATTTTGGGCCCTTTTTCGAATTTCTGTTATTTCCATTCAGTTTTATTTTCGCATTTCTTGAAAAGTCGAATAAAAATGGGTGGATGGAAACCCAACTATTAAGGCAATTGTAGCCAATCAGAAGATTCAAGAAAGTCACGTTCTGAAAGCGTCTTACATCTACCCCCCCCCCCCCCACACACACACACCAATTCTGTGTCAAAAATCAACTCTGCTATTAGGCTAGCATTGCGCGGAATGTTGACTGTGGAATTTTCACATTCTTCTCTGAGAAACCGCGGCAGCATCTGGTGTTGGCTCATTCAAAGTTGTCTTGTTGTGGTCCTTGAACGCTCTGTTGATTATTGTGGTTTTGGGATTCGAACGGCGTCACATTCCGGCTAAATCAAGAGATGTAAGCTCACGACTTTGAAGCCGAGGGGCTCGCATGTTTGCACGGAGTCTGCGGCGGAGCGCGACGCCACTTTTGCCTGCAGAGCAACGTCTGGCCGTAAAGAACGAGAAACATCCATTTCGCACTCTTTGGTGAAATCCAAGTGCGTGTGTGTGCGTGTGTGGATTTAGCCGGTAGCCCGCCGTTTGAGCCAGAAGAAACATCCTCACTCCCCTGTTCTGCTCAGGGGAGCCGTACGTCAAAAGGGATGCACGCAGATTCATTAGCTGCGCTGGGGTTCAATATTTTATTTGCTGGCCCTCCCAAGTAAACATTTGGGCTACGGTTACACCGCAGTGAGCTAATAAAAACGGTAATGACTGAACTGGAGCAGCGCAGTAATGTGCATTCCAGGCCAGGTGAGGGCAGTGTCACTTTGGAAAACCGTCTTTTTGATCGTTTCCCTTACACGTTTAAAATCGATGTCGTGGTGTGGTTTTTGATTTGCGCAAAAACGTTTTGGACTGAGAAGAGTTGAACATTTGCTCATCCAAAGCCGAATTAGGTTTTTGTTTTTAAACTGGGAAACATTATGTCATGTTTACATAAGAAATTGTCATCTTATCCACGTTTGAAAATGTAAAAACAGTCTCTCTTTTTTATTGACAGTGTGAAGAATTGCTTTTATGTGACTTTTTGTCAGTGGTGCAGTTTCACTGTAACAAAGCACATCAAATCTGATTTGTTGTCTTGGCTACGGGCCACTTGGATGTCCTGAATCCAGTTACCGACTTGATTTACAAAAATAAGCGGGGGCGGGGGAAAGTGTCCCAATTCGAGACCTGTTTTCAAATGGTAGCATTGTAGCATTTTCAAGATCAGCTTGAAGAGTGGCTGCTGTTTTAGAATCAAAACCTTAGAAGGCCATTTTCAAATGCTAGCATATTTTGTTAGCATATATTTTAGCTGTTTGTTATGTAAACAAACGCAACATCGGATGCTAAAATTCACAGACTCATTTTAATGATAATCAATTTGAGATCCGTTTGAACATTTTAAGCATTTTTAATTCATTCATTGGCAGCCATTTTCACCGAAGCAACCCCCTTCGCTCCCGGCTGTTGTACTGGATTTTGACTGATTTTGCAAGGCCCACAGAATATTGAGTCTCTTGTTTCATCAGAAAAAATGTATATTTCTATCAGTTTCCGTTTTGCAGCAATTAGGATGAGAATATAGCTAAGTTTCATCATTATTCACAAATCTGTTTAAAACAGGAACACATCTTTTTTTACAACATGGCCCTGGTTGGTCTCTTATACTCTGCTGCTACCTTCTGGCCGTTTTTGTAAGAACTACCATTGCTTCAACCGTTCTTTGCAATCGAGCTTTCTGTATGCTCTAGCAAAAAAAAAAAAAAACACATCAAATCCGTCTTTGGGACACTTGAAACGTTTAAAATAGAATGTATTTATACGTTTTTTGGAGCAAACGAGTTTAGTGCTAACAAGAAATTCTTCCTTGCAAGACATATCGTGAATCATCATGTGTGCCAGAATGACAGAAGGCTCTTTGTTCACACGCAACTTCATTGACATTTCATGTATCACAAGTGCTATTCGCATTGTTACTTGGTGTCAAGAGTGAATACTCGTCGTGCTGGTATCGCTCTTAAAAGAAGTGGTATCGACCATCCCCACTTGCAGTCAGAGTAAATGAAGAGTTGAGATGCCGTCCTGCCACTTGAACATTTTCAAACGGCAATCGCAAATGCTGAAAACAACACGCTTCCTCAAAAACACTTGAAGCTCAAACGCTGCCGAAAGCCTCCCCGCCCTTCGCCCGTCTCCCCTCTCAGCTTGTTATCTTTTCTCATTAACTTCCTCTCTCACAATATCTCACTGTCATTCACTTTTTCTCCCCCTCCCTCCCCGGAGCAGCAGCCGCATCCCTCCGGTGTGTCGGCTTCCTCGCTCTGCGCGGCTTCCCGGCGGCGGCGCCGGCGCCGGCTACAGTATGTAAATTGTTTCCCCCTTGATGTCAGGCCAGCCTGCTATCTGTCCATCTTAATGAAACGCTTTCCCTCCCTCCCACCTCGCCGTCCTCCATCTCGCCCCGTGACTTTCAAGCCCCAACTTTTGACAACACGCGGAGAAAAAAAAAAAAAAAAAAACAGGTTTGAACGTAGCTGGCAGTTTGAGGTTGCGTTCATTTGCAGGCCGTCTTAATTGCTCCTGGTGGCGGAAAATGGAGCGACTATATGTGGCCGGGGGGCGGGGCCCTAGGTAGGCCATCATGACGACTGATGCAAATTGGTGAGCTCGGATTTCAGGGAACAAAATGCATTAAGCGCGCGTTTGCTAATGATCTGCGATAATGGAGTCGATGCACCATGGGAAAACATTTGCAAAAAAACCAAAAACACACCGACCCCCCAAAGACCACTCCCTCGTCAGGATAAGCCAGCGTTGACGTCATCGGGGGCCCGGAATGACCCCAAAAAGTGATACGTCTCGCTGCGTTCCAGCTGCGCCTCTGCAGTGCTGGAAATGGGTAATTTGGAGGAGGGGGGGGGGGGAAACGGGGGGGTGTTGATGGTGTCGCTCCCACTTCACGCCTGTTTGTGGTATTCAGCGTCACCCCGCTGATACCTTTCTAGTGCTCTACTTGACTCGTGTAGTCAGTGCAGTGGAGGGGTGGAGCAAGTTATGCAAAATGCAGACGCAGCTCAGATCATGAAAACGTCCACACAAACTCATTTTATGCTGCAAACAAACATTGAAACTGCATTTTTTTTCAATTGTTTTTTGTTGAATATTTCTTGGTTTTCGTCGTCTTCTTTTTTTTTTTTTTCCTTCAAATATTTACAAATTTTGTTTGATTTGCCATTGTGTTGTCTGATTGATTATAAATTGTAATTTTTCATATATTTTTTGTGTGTAATAGTTTTGTATTACCTGATATTTGATTAGTCTAATAGCTTTGTTGCTGGTGTCATTTTTTTAAATTTTCGTTTCATTGTATTTATTTATTTATGTGTTGCACAGAGCAGAAATAGCTCAAAGCTCATTTTCATCTGTAGTCCCTGCATGGACAGACGCAGTCTGTACAATAAACTGATCAAATGTTTACGGACAATAAGAAAATGTTAGTACATTGGCATTTTTAAACATGACTTAGCCAATGAGGCTAACAATTTGCATTCTCCAGATACTATAGTTTCACATTTTCCTTTAAATACTTATTTTTTTAGTATGTCCAATTATTAAAAAATATTTTCATTGATTATTAACTCTTTGACTGCCAAGCGTTTTCATAAAAGGGATGCTGTTGGTGCCAGCCGATTTAAGCATTTTGACTGATCTTTCAAGGTCCACAGAAAATTTTGTGTTTGGACTATGGAAACACACATACTACCAAATGAAAGATTGGACTCTCATCTTTCATCAGAAAAAAAAGTTAGTTTCTACCTTATTCCGTTTTTTAGTAATCAACAATAGAAAATGGTTAGTTTATACTAAGTCATTATACTAACTAGATCTGCTTGATACTTTCAGCACAGCTGGCTAAGGCTTTCTTTCCTCCACCCGTTTCCCAAAAAAAACATAGTGAACGTCTTTTAACGTCTTTGGCAGTCCTCCTTAGGATTTTACTAAACGTTATTAAACGTTTTTGGCAGTCAAAGAGTTATTATTATTATATTATTATTATTATTATTATTATTATAAAGACAGCATGTCATTATTGTTGAATGTTATTTTTTTCAGCTAATATTTTTGTATTTTTAGATGATATATTTTTATATTTGTGCATTTTTCATCTTGTATTTTATATCTTATATTTTTAGCTAATATTTTTGTAATTTTTTTAAAATTATTTTTGTAGTCTTTGTCTAATTTTTGCATCATTTGTGTCCATTTTTTGTAGTATTCATTTAGTTTTCCTGCTAATATATTTTTTATTTTTTGTATTGTCAATTTTTAAGAATTATGTTATTGAACATTTTTTGTCTATTAGCTTTGGTTCTGTTGCATTTTTAAACTAATACTCAATATATTTGTATTTTTCATTTACTAAAAATTATTTGTTTTTTTCTTAAATCGATTTTTCATCGAATATTTGAGCCTATATATTATTTCATGATATATTTTCCCATCGCTTTTGGCTCTGTTTTCCCGCTCCTCTTAGCTTATTCCACTGCCGCGCTTGTTTTGGCAAAACATTTGGAATGGTGGCACCGTGATCCTTTTGCTCTATGTTTTCGCCGTGTATATTTGTCATCGCCGCGATCTGCTTTTAGCCGCTGGCCCTTGTCACGGTAATAACGCGTTGAGTTGCTCCTCCATTATGTTGTCTTGGCGTGCGTGTCATAACTGCATGAGGACGTGTTAAAGGCGTCTTTTTTGGATCTGGACTCTTCAACAATGATGCAAACCTGATATAGTATTTCACCTAACGGCCAAATAAACGTCTGCGTGACGTTCGGCCGGCGGGCTCCAAGTGATTTGATTGAATTTTCTCAAAGATGGCGTTACGTGGAAAGCGCGTGAAGCCGACGCGTTGCGCGTCAGGCCGAGCGGAGGCCACGCGTGAAGGTGATCCGTCAAGGTCGCCGGCGAGCCAGCGGGGAAGCCTCGGATTGAACGGCTTAATGGCGCCTCGGCCTTTTCACTGTCGGAATCAATCAACGGCGCACAAGGACACCTTCGCAGACGCGTCCCTTTTTAAAATGATATTAGATGTCAAGATTTGTATATATTTTTTTTTTCTACCCAGAAGGTTGTGCACCATTTGCACAGAAATGTTAACGATGTTGTTTTCAAATGTTACAATGTTTTGAATCTTTGTTCTGGATGAAGTGACAAAATATAACACGAGCTACAAATGTTAGCGTTTTCTGGCCGAAGGTACCGTAATGCCTTCCTGACGTCATTTCACAAAAATCTTGTTTTTTTTCGTTGACTGTTGTCTGCTCGGTGTTTGTAAAAAAAGTGAAGTGAAATCAGGAGGAACGTCACATGCTGGTCACGTCTGCCGCCGGCCGGCCGTGGCGTGTTTTTCCCGACGTTCCCTCACTTTGTACACAAAGCGGCGTATCCTGTTTTCTATTTGCGGCCCGAGTGCATCTGCGCAGCACCTGGTTCAGCCCCGCGTGTGAGAGCGCCAGGCTAGCGTAGCGTTAGCGTCGCCGTGGGCCCGCCTCTGTTGTTGTTTTGCTGTCCGCAGGGAAAGATGCGCAGCTGCATGCCTCCCTCCGTGTGTTGTGGATTTTTGCATATGAGTCACGTCTCAATTTAGTGCTTGCATCCCAGAAGCGCAGGAAGTGCACAAGGGGCAGTTTCACATCGCCGCAAAAAATAAAAATAAAGAAGTGAAATGGGGTGAAGGTTCCTCACAGACATTTCATTAAGTGCGGTACACATAATCCGATACAAGGCGAGGTTTGGGAGCGTTTTTAGTTGAATTTTGTTCAGCGTCAGAATAACAGTTCTTGGGAAAATGCAACCAAATCAGTAACACAGCATTTAAAATTTTTTAATGTAACAATTCTGAAGCAAAAAATAAACAGCATAAACATTGTTTTTTTCGATTTTTTTAATGTGATTCTCAGTGGATTTTTTTTTAAGTGTTTAAAATGGTTTAAACTAAAATAAACAATGTCATAAATATTTTCCAAAAATACTTATGAATGTAGAAACACTATTTTACCATTTTCTAAATGTTTATATAATCATTTATTTACAAAGGAACAAATAAAAAACTTAATAAAATATTGAAAAAATCAATAACACTAAAAAGTATGTTTTTAAATGTGTAAAAAAAAAAGTTAATAATGAAAATAAACCAAGTCAACATGTACAAACTTAAATTAAAAATTATATTTTTTTATTTATGAAAAAATGTAAACCAAAATACAGTAAATAACTAAGTTTGTTGATTTATTAATTTAGTAGGGTGTGTCTACCCTATAAGGGGGCGTGGTCTTTGCGGGAAGTGTCTTGAAGTTGCCACTGTTCTTAAAATAGCGCACACACGACAAGAATTGTAATTTGAAGATGCCACAAATTGTACGCTTTGCCCAAAGTCCCTCCAAGCTCTTCCTGTCGGCATGGAGACGAGGGGGGGGGGCGGCGACCGCGTTCCCACCGGCGCTGTCGTGAGCTCCCTAAATTGTCCCGAAACGCTTTTGCCTGTCGGTGCGCTGCCATTGGCTGGCGACCGAAACGGGGCGTATCCCACCTCAGTCGGCCCCAGCTCAACTTTGACCTTTGTGGAGATGTCACGGGCGTGTCCGCGCGTGCAGTTGGTACGTGGCGCGCTGGGGTGTATGACATCATCGGCATGGCATCGCACACACAGCAACCAAAGACGCCTTAAGGAATCGCTTCCTTTATTATGAGTGTCTAAAAGTGTGTGTGTGTGTGTCTCTGTCTTTGCGCGTGTGTGCGCATCCAGTTAACCCACAAAGAGACGAAAAGGAACTCCTCGGAGTCCCACACTCCGTAAATAGTCTTCCCCATTTGAGCACGAGCCCACACCCACTTTTTCCCTTTTTTTTTTCCCTTTTTTTCTTTAGCCCAGCACACTTTTCGTGGTGCCGGGGCGTGGAAGCCAAGCTGGCACGCTCGCTGGCGGCGTCCCTCATGGGGCGTATGTTGAAACGTGCGGCCGGGGGGGGGCAGAGATCAATAAATAAATAATAGGGCAGCAGTCTAAAGTTGGGATGTGTGGCTCTGGCTAATTGACGGGTGGCTCGGCCCACAGAAAGGGCGTGGATGCCAAGTGTGTGTGTGTGTGGACAATTGTTAGCATGTTAGCATTTTAGCCCCTCTCAATTTGCCGCGACATCTTTTGTACACTTTGAATATGTTACCCTAGCAACTGTTTGGTCAGTTACCATTTAAAATAACCAGCTCCATTTACAAGCTATATATTCCTCGTCAATCAGCTTTAGCGCGTTATGTGCTCGGGTTGATGTTTTGCTACATTAGCATAGCAGCTGTTAGCATATTAGCATGCTACACTTCAGGTGCCTCCTTTCCTGGAAACAATGGAGATGTGCAGAAGTGGAAAGGAAAGGGAGGGCCCTGAGGGAGGAGATGGGTCATGGGGGGGGGGGGGCAGACAGCTGGCCGGGCAAGTGTGTGTAATGTGTGTGTATGATGTGTGCGTACCCGTGTCAGCCACACTGACTCCTTTGTTCCCGTTCACTTGCGACTGTCACCATAGCCGTTGCTTTTTTCCTCAGGAGACCAAAATCACGGCAAGTGCGGACATACACGGCGGCCTTTACTGTCCAAGTGGCTTTGACAAATTCTCCACCCAAAGCCAGTTTGATTTATGCTGAATTTGGTTGGCATGAGTAGACCCACAAAAAAATTAAAGAAGCCATGTCCTAAAAGACAGAGCATGTCAGCCATTTTGGTTTGAAGGAACCATTTTGGCTTGATAAGCTAGCCCTGTTACTATGTAAAAAAAAAAAAAAAATTACAATTCAAATCAGCCCACAAAGCTGGTTTCACTTCGTAACGTGAAATTTGGTGTCTTTGTCCATCATGAGCAAACCCACAAAAAAGTCTCAAGAAGCAAGTGCTTAAAAGACACAGGAAGTCAGCCATTTTGGTTTGAGGGAGCATCTTGGAGTCTGTTTTCCAGCCCCCGAAGCCGCTCTCACTCAGCACATGAAATTTGGTGGTGATGAGCAAACCCACAAAAAAAGTCTCAGCGAGCCACGACCCAAAAGACACACATTGCAAGTTGGCATTTTTGCTTCAACTTGACCGTCTGAAGATTTCTCTTTTTCCCGATTGCTACCAAATTTCAACGCCATATTTTAGAGAGATGCTCGACACTAAATGGAAAGAAAGTGAAGTTTTCGGTCATTGGGTGTGGGCGGAGCACGGCGGCGAAGCTCGATGACTGGCCATAAAGTAGGTCACACGCTTTTGCTAATGACTTGGCTGCTTGCGGGCCCGCCCGCTCGTCTGAGTTATGGTTTTTAATAAGACGAGTAATTGTCTGCGCTGGTCAAGAGTGTGCAGTAAAGCGAGTTCATCACGGTCAGCCGGGAAACGGAACCTTTGATGAAACTTGTGCTCGGGTGTTCACGTGGGCTTTTATCGCTATTGTTCACTTAATGCCTTACCCTCGCACCCCCGAACCACACGTAGATGGAAGCATACATTTGTCTTCCAGTGATGTCGAATTAAGATTTAGGCCTTTGATTGATTCATCAATTTGCTGCACTTTCGTCGCCTGATGTCAAATTTTTGGTCAGCTACTGTAGCTGACTTGTTTCTGGTGTGCGTCTGAACCCTTTGGTTCAAGTAGGACGGGTAAAAATAGCCACAAATCAATCCCCAACGTTCCCTCCCTGCTCTTTTGCATCTCAGCATAGGCTAGCGCGCAAAGTCGGTGGGGGGTGCGGGGGTGGGCGGGGGGTTAGGGGGTGCGGCGGAGAAAAGCTTGGCCACAATGACTGGCACTTGGCAGCAGGATTCTTTACGAAAAACAGACTGGCGGCACCCTCACCCTGTTTCCGAGCCTCGGCACACTTTGCTATTAAAGAGGCAGTTGTGATGATGATGATGATGATGATGATGATGATATGACCTTTGGGTTATTATATGCTTCAGTGAGCATAATAATCCCCTGAGCTGCGGAATTTAGCTAAATGAAGAGCAAGGTTCCAATGAGAGACGTACGCCAAGTGAGCTCGTACCCCTTTCAACACCCCTGCATACATTTCCGGCGCACCTTCCTGCTTTGGACTCAAGCTAATGCAGCCATGTTTTCACATTGTTATGCAGGAGAAAATAACCCACTTGTCTTTTTGTAGCTTTGTTGCGTTGCATTGCGTCATTGTTACGGCGACACATGTATAAATATATCATTTTTAGAGGTGGGGGGGGGGGGGGGGAATATTCCAAGAAAAAAAAAAATAAATAAATAAATAAATAATAAAAAAATAAAGTGGCAACTTTATAAAGTGGCAGATTTGCGAGAAAAAACCCAGAGAAACTTACAAGGATTCGTTGGAAGACTCATTGTTCATTTCAACTTAACTCGTCATACACGGCAGCTCGAGCCACAACACTTCCTGATCAGCTGACTAACACTGACCAATCAGAGGCTAGCATACTTTAGGTCAATGCAAGTGAATGACTGAGAGCAGCAGATTCAGCACATCAACTTAGTTACTAAAATGTATGAATGTGTAAATAATAATTTTGGAAAGTAAATATTTATTTTAACAAATTGACTTAAATGCTTGATCCTCTGGGCGTGGACCAACGTAGCGTACGCAACGCTTCAAAGAGCGGATGCTTAACATGATAGCCATTATTACTATCTCCTTATTTGAAAACCCGACTGAAAAGTATTGCCACAAACGTTTGAGTAGTACGCTACGTGTATTTCTCGGAATTTTCTGAGGGTTTTTTCTCGCAAATCTGCCACTTTATAAAGTAGCAAATTTGCTACTTTACAAACTCGCACATTTGTGGCAAATTTGCAAAAAAAATTCTCGGAATATAATATAAAAATAATAATAATTAGACGTGGCCCCAATACGCCGTCTCTTAGTTGAGAAGCTTCGTCACGTCACTTTGCTAACGCTAATGCAGCGCATTTGTCAGTGCCTTGATGGGACTCGTCCTTGTGCTTCTGGTTTTCCAAAAGTTGACCAAATTGGCTTGACCTCAAGTCAAATGTTTTTGTTTGACTGCCTCACTCTCAAGCACTAAACGCTCTTCGCTCCATTTATTTACGACGCGCATTGATAGCACGCGTCGTTAGCGCTGTTGAAGCTGCGGGCCACAGAAGCCCTTTAAGTTTTACTACCCATCGATTCCAAGGATGCCAGAAGTTGAAAACCCTTCGCCACAGTTCACATCTGCGTGCGACCTATCCCGTCGGCTTTTGCGCTGGAAATCCCCTGACCCGAGATGACCGATGGTTCACGTCCCATTTAACAGCGCGGCGCGCATGCCAGCTTGCCACAAGCATGTGCTGTTGAGCGCTTGATGTTTACAAAAAACACACACACTAGAAAAGCTTTCGAGTCATGAATCTTTTTTAGCTTAAAAGCGGCTAATGATGCTCTGAAAATGAAGGAAAATTTTCCACAATGTCGCTTGATTTTAACCAACGATTAATAATTCACTGGTCGTCATTTATATAGAAATGTTCAAATTAATAGTTAATAGAGTATGTTTTAGCTGTCTTCAGATTATATATACTTACGTTATGGTACTTACGAATTTTTATGACCCTAAATTTAGACTTCATGTCGCCAAATTCATCTCAAGGTCGACTAGCTACACTGCGACTGATGTTTCTATCTCTAAAAAGTCAAAACCGCAAAATCCGAACATTTGAGATTGAAAATGCTGATTCTTATTATTACGCTTGATGTGTTGCACGCGTGCCGGCGCAACAGCAAAAGGCCGGCGCCTAACGAGGTGCGGGCGGGGCGAGTGGCGCCACGGGCCTGCAAATGTTCCGTTTATGAAACGAGCCAAACGTAGCCTTTAGCTCCGCTGTTGTTCTCGCATAAAGGCGGCGGCGGCGGGCGTTTCTATTCTGGGAGATGCACGCCACCTCATCGTGGTGATGGAGACGCTTCTTCTCATCGCACCTGTCAGCCGCCGCCAACGCAACTTAATTAGTACGTACGTCTTTTCGGGATGGGATTCTCTGGTTAGAGCGACGTCATCTGTTGGTGCGTTTCTATTGGCTGCTGCCGGATGACGTCACTTCTGTGCGACAAACGTCTTGATTCCGGTTAGTATCCAAAGAAATATACTTAAAATCATCCCCATCCCTTTTTTGAATATTATTTTTTATTTTTTTCATTAACTAAAAAGGAAAACGTTTCCGTAGTAGTTAGAAGTGAACATTTCAAATCCAACCAGAACTTTTTTGTTGCCATCAATATGATTATGAAAATAGGGATTTGGGGTGCCAGTCTGCATTGCTCTTAGTCTGTTTTTGTCAACTAAAAAATCTTCTGAATTCTTCGTTCAAACCTGATGATAAAAATGAATCCACTTTGATTCATAGTTTTCACAGTGCGAAGCAAGCTAGCGGACAGGATGCTCCGTTGGCGAGGGGCTTCCATTGATTTGAATGGTTACACAATGTGGAAACTAGAGCGAGTCATAATGACCTGTTTCCCTTTTTTGTTTTTTTTTGTTTTTTCCCGCTCTTCAATGAAGGCCTCGTTTTCACCGGAGCGTTTTGGCTTATTTTTCTCAGCGCTAAAGTTAGCTTTCGCGTGGTCGTCGGCATCCACTCACAGTGGTGGCGGGGGTGTGAGAGGATGCCGCTTTATGATGGGGGTGTTGTTTCCTCTTTTTTGTTGTCCTTCTGTTGTGAATGAAGACTGCAGCGCGCGCGCACACACACACATTCAGACAATGGAACTATAGACCTGTTTCCATGACTTCCTCCTCCACCCAACCAAAAAGAACCATTCATCCCCGCCTTGATCACGTGACCTGGCTGGACACACACACACACGCACAGGTTTGTTTTACTATCTTTGTGGGGCCATCTCATTGGCATAATGCATTTCCTAGCCCCTCCCCCTAACCCCAATCTTCAAACAATATTGCCTACCCCTATTCCTTACCCTAACCTCAACCATAACACAATTCAAACCTAAACTCTAAAACCAAGTCTTGACCCTCAAAAAGATTTCTAAACTTGTGGGGCCCAGCAAAATGGCCCCCCATGGACGGGTGGGCCCCACAACTCTGTGAAATCCCGAAATGTTGGCCCCACTATGTAACCAAAACAAGACCCCACACACACACACACACACACGATTCAAACTTTTTCAGGGTGGCAGGCGCATGCATCCCTTGAATGGCCTGGCCGCCATCTTTGTTGTTTTGATGATGAGTGGAAGTTGTGGAGGAAGGGGGGCTCAGGGGGGTAAATCTGAGGGGATGTGGGAGCTATATGAAGTGTATAGAATGGCAGGGGTGCTACAGTGTGGCACCCCACTGGGCAAACCATAATTAGATTCTTCACCACTACCAAAATGTCACATTATTTATATAGGTTTATATATATTTTTTCCTGGTAATGATTTTTTTTTTGTAAGTAAATTTACTTGACTGAGTAATTAAAAAAATGAATAAAATTGTGTTTAATCAATGTGTTGCTGTTTTCTGTGTTGCATAAACAGACAGGCAACAAGAATTACTTTTTGCCTGTCATTCTTCATATTAAAATGACTAATTGGCAAAATAATAATTAATTAGCATTTTTTTCCCTCCCGTTTTCTCAATGTGTGTGTTTCATAGACAGGCAACAGGCCGTTCTCTTAATTTATAATTCATAAGCTTTGATTCTGCTGCTCCAGATGACACATTGTCGCCTGCCAGACGGCACGGGCGGGACTTAATCGACACCCCCCCCCCCCCAAACCTCCTTTACAGCACCCAGCACCACCCTCGTATTACAAGTACGTATGACTCCACTAGGGAAACCAAGAATAACCTGAAAATGACAGTCTGTCAAAAGACCACGCTGGCTCACGGGTGCCCCTTGAGGAGCAAAGTGGCATTACAGGGCCGTGTGTGACTCTTTTGTCCCCCTCCTCGTACTCCCACAGCCCCCCCACCGCAACGTCTCTTATGTCATATATTTATAGTGGCCCAAGGGGAGCACCTTAACAGAGGAGGCTTAAAGTAATTAATGGGGTCACGACCCAGGCAGGCAGGATGTAATCAGCCCCGTCACCCGTCGCTTAATGGCCGCTCCTCGCTTCTCACTCGCAATTATCGACTTCTTTTGATTTGCTCAAAGATCAAATCAGGTCATGCTGGCGGTAATGCAGGCTAATGTTTGTGTTCCAGATTGATAGATGAGGCGTGAGGGTACATTTCAACGACGCGTCGGCTATTTGGTTAGCCTGCTAAATATGCTAATAGACATTAATGTGTGTCATTTGATTGTCTGAGCGATTGGTTAGGATTTGAACGACATATTCTTAAGTAAAGCTCGGAATGTGGATGGGATAATTTTGCACATGAGGAATTTTGTAATGCCTTTGCATGTGTGAATATTGAATTAAGCGCTTGGTTTAGCATCGTAACAAAGCGATTAGCTTCATTAGCAAGCAATTAGCTGCAATTAATTGTTATCAGACAGTTCTTGATTTAGTGTTGATTACTTTGGATGACAGAAAATCTACACGAAAACTTTGTTAGCAAGTACATTAGTATTTTTTTTATATAGTATTTTGATAGCAAGTTAAAAATGACTTAGGCTAACGATATGTAGCCGCGGTCACGTAACGCAGCACAGAATTTGTTTTGATGTGATCATGTTTTAGGAAGACTTTTGAGGTTGTACAGTCTTTTTCCGGATCTCACTGTTTGTATGTTTTGACCTCAGCTGAGGCGCAGAAGCTCGCACCATCACAGGCTTACGTAGCCTCCAGGCTAACACCACCAATGATGGCTCCCAAAGCCTTCCGGCGTAAACAACTAATTGCTACGTTGTTTCCCTCTGTTTTTGCACCGCTGACCTTGATGCCGACTGATACGCGCTCGCGTAAAGGTGGCAGGGCGCCATGTTTTTTTTTTTAAATGTGAACAGGAGGCAAAACAAAAACATGTCATGGTCACCTTATGTAACACTCCTGAAATGCTGAAGGAGTTTGAAGCCATATTGTCACATACCTGCGTTACATTTGTCCGCATATTCATTAGGAATATACCAAGAGCAGCCTTGTTGTTTTTTGTAGAAATTTGCACCCCAAAAAATGACGCACTTGAGGGGCGAAAGTGACTATTTGTGCCATCCATTGAGCACACTGGCTACACGTTGGCAGATCGCAAACACAATTCTGGTTGCTGGTTTGGTTTTACAATACAGTTGAGGTTAACTGTAACGCTAAATCGACACAAATTAGGATAATTACACATGGCCCATGCTCAAATACAAACCACACTTCATTTTATTTAGTTTCCGAACAGTCAGCTCAAAACTAATACACGATGGAAAACGAATGTGAGGCACCACACTGCCCCAAGTGGCAAAGTTGTGTACAACATGAAAGGCACGCACAATGCAGTGACATTGTTTTTGTATTTTAAATGAAGTAGTTTATAATTAATGTACAAGCTGGACATATTGTGTGTACTCCAAATATCTTTTAAGGCTCCCTTAGAATTTAGTAGACGTTTGCCATAAAAGTAATATATTCAAGTGGGGGGAGTAATAATTAAGCATAGTTGTTATTTTTAGAAGTTGCAGTCTAATCTTTTAAGAATGAAGTCGGAAATTTCCGAGACAAAAGTCGGAATGTGAGAAGAATTTTATCTGAATTTTTAATAAGATTATTTGCAATATTATAAAAATGAGATCATTTTTGGAAGATGACTGAATTTGGGAATTTTTGGAACTAAAAGTGACTTAAGTGAATTAATTTGTCATTTTTATGAAGCAGTCAAATAAAAATAAGACATTTTCCGACAGTCATAAATCTTACAAAATTAGTCAACAATTTTCCGAGATAAAAAAAAAGTGTTTATTGGGTTTGCTTTGTGTTCTGAATTTAGCACTCATTTTGTTTTTCAGTCTAACTTCCCACTCATTTTTCAACGCGAGAACCACCAGACCACTGAATGATTCGATTTTATTGCTGGATGGAGACCTTGCACTGTAACCGCACATGATCATTATTGATGTTATCCGCTGTCGACGTACGAAGCAGAACCGCATGATGTTGTTGGGGCGTTGGCGTCCATGTGGATTGACGCTTGGCAGGCCCGATGGATCGGGCGCAAGGACGCCAGTGATGCGATAAAACGCACGCGTTAATCCAAGTCGGGCTTCCTGCTCTGGCTTTGGGTCGCATCCTGCGCCGCGTGGCTTCACCGTCACGTGCAGTTTTTTATGAAAGGAGCTGATGGAGGACATTGTGCTTTTTGCAAATGGCTGCATTTTCATGGCGGGATCATCATCGGCGCCTTTGAGGATTCACAAGTAAAGTGGATTATTCGTCTTTGTGGATGGCGTCGTTGAATAATAAATGTTCCCTCGAGGCGCTCTGGGAAAATTCTACGTTCCCTGCGAGTCGAATAGCATCTCGCAAATGAGCCTTTTTGGTTGGCTGTCAATGTTCACGCTGTTTTTTTTTATTCCAGTAAAAAAAAATGTAGGAGAGTAGCCATCATTTAATCAACAAAAAATATTCATTGAATAAAATATAAAGGCAAATTATGAGATGTCATACCCATACATATAAAATGTTCATAACTGTACAAGAAAAAAAACATTCAGTTTTGCAATTTGGAAGGCTAAGATCAAGTTTGTAAATCAGGGGTGTCAAACATATGGCTCAGGGGCCAGAACTGGCCCATCGGATGTCCAATCTGGCCGGTGAGGACAGAACACAAACTGCAGGTTTTCGATCTAAAGTAGCTGTTGCTAATTTTGTCCACTGGTGGCTCACTAACGACCACTTAAATGACATTCTGAAATTTGGCAGTTACTCAGGATTTGATGCAAAAAAATGGCAGGCATAACATTACCGACTTTGTCCATATGGTGGCGCCATAATCAACGTCAACTGAAAGTTCTTTAGTGTTGCTTTAAGTCAATCCTTTTGGGAGGCAAAAAGTGAATAGAGAATAGTCATGCTTTGAAATTTTTTATTTTTATTTTTTTATTTATTTATTTTATGAAAAGTCAATTTTACAAGTATCATTAGAAAACATGTACTTTTTAAAAGAAAACTTTTAAAAGCGACATTTTTGTGTCAGTATTGCACAAAAAGCAAAATTTTTTACAAGAAGTAAAATCTTAATATTCCAAGTATGTTGTTTTGAAAGAAGTTTAGGAAATTCAGTAGGAAAAGTCTGCATTCTATGAGACGCCGTACCAGCATGAGTAGGCAGGGCCAGTTTAGCTTAGCTCGGGGGGCGCTGTTTCCAGGCAGCCCACTGCCCCAGGACCGGTCCCAGGACTGAAATGTCAAAATGATACAATTAACGAATGCCTTCAATGCCGTTTGTAACCACTGAAGCTTTGACAGAGAAGTGAAGCCGGTCGAGTCTGATGTTGGGGCAGCCGACACTTTTTTTTTCCTTTTTTTTTTTGCAAGTCCATGTCATGATAACGTTTGTGCTGAAAGAGTCCTCAGTTCCTCCACTGCAGCCAACATATTTGCTCAATGAGCTCAATGAATGAGTCATTAATTGACATTTTTTGGAACGACGTCACGCTTCCTCTCGGTTCTCGCGCTCGCCCGCGCTGACTCTTTTCCTCTTTTCTCAACAAACGCCTACTTCCCCCTCATGCTCCTCTGCGGCCGCCGCCGCTAATGCTCGCATTTTGCTAGCATGTCCACGCCAAAAGATTCACACGCATCAAAGTTGATTTTTTTTTTTTCTCTTTTTTTCCCCGGATGATAGCGGTAGCAGGTTGGAAACAAACGAGCATGAGGCAAGTGAGGTGAGTCCACCTGCCGTCTAATTTTGACAAGAAAAAGGCAAGATTTTAGGTCTTCATTTTACAGTAAAACATTATACATTTTTACAGGCCACATGAATGAGAAAAATTTCATAGTCCAAATTTTACAAGAAAAAAAATCTGAATTTATAGCATAATTTTGCATGAATTGTTAAAATATATACATTTTTAAATAACTTAAGGAGAGAGGGAAAATAGAATTTTATCTTGTAATTTAAGTCAACAACTTTTAAAAGAAAACTAATCTTACTGGTAATTTTACAAGATCACAATTTATGAGAAATTTGCAAAAAAAAAAATTGAATTTTACAAGTGAAAAAAACAACACAATTTTACCAGAAAAGTCCTGAAAGTCACAATCTAAAAAAAACAAATCCTAATTTTACCCCCCAAATTTGCCATTTTATGATAATAATCATAAATTCTTCATTTTAAAAGAAAATATTCCATGAGAAAGTCATCATTTTTATTTTATGTCATTTTCTAAATTCACATTTTAATGAAGAAAAAAAAAATCCTAATTTGACAAGCGTTGTCGTTTTTGTGGCCAAGTGACTTCATGGCGTTGCGCTGCTGTCATGTCGGACGAGAGCAGGCGACGAGCGAGGCGAGTGCAATGGCGGCGGCGCCGCGACGTCACGCGTGCTCGCCGCGCAGAGTGCTGCGGAAAGGCGCTGTCGGGGCGGGGCCGAGTCACGAGCGGAAAGTTTCTTTGCGGTTAAGTCTGGGCTGTCCGAGTCTTGTAAATCTTCTCACGTCCCCTTGCGACTATTGCTCCCGTCGGCCGGCTGGAACGCTCGCTCGCCGGCTACATTTGCTAGCATGTTTGCGGTTTGGAGGCTCTCGCAAGCTTCCCCTGTTTGTGTGTGTGCGCGTTTTCTTGACAGGAAATCCTGCTTGCAGCATTGCAGCGAGGCCCTTGTGACACGGCGCTCCTTCGAATGCACCGTGACAAAATCACACGACATGCATAGCAGGGGTGCTCAAGTTGGGTCCCGGAGAGCCCCGATCCAGCCTGTTTTCCATGTTTTCCCTCCTGCGGCACAGCTGAATCTCATGATCAGCGCATCGGCAAGCGTTGCAGAAGCCTGATCACCTTCGTGATCGTCAATCGGGTGTATATAGTGGAGAAAACGGGCTGGATGGGGGCTCGTGTGGACCCAACTTGAGCACCCCTGATGCATCTGTTGTTACTATTCTGACAAGTGCTTCACACCTGTGTTGCATTTCCCTTGACAAACTGTAACTGAAAAGGTTTCGCTTTCCTTTGAATCCCTCGTGTTATATCGAGTCATTCACATGTAGCATTGTTTTATTTGCATCATCCTCTTTCTTACGTGACAGTCGCGCCATGTTTTTGTGGTTCAATAAATGAATAAAAATGATATGCAGAATGTGAATTTTTTTAAAGTAGAAAATAAAAAAGTCTGAGAAGTTGTAGATTTGACCAGAAACTTTTCTTTTCCCGCACGAGCACACGCCTGTGATGAAGATTGACGCGCCGTCATGAACGGTTTTCAGCACGCCAATGTGAGCGAGCGTCGTCACGCCGCTTTGATGATCAAACTTGATTGTTTTCTTGTTGTTTTTCCTTTTTGTGTTTCGGGGTGCATTGTTTCCCGGCAGCTCTCGTTCGTCCGCTCGACAATCTTTCTTTCGTTGCCTTTTGTCTTGTTTCCTTTTCACGCCTCAGCCTTTTGTCCCGCTCCTTTTCCTGGGGCTGACGGACGGGACAAGTTTTTTTTTTTTTTTTTATCTTCTCCGTTTGGAAAGCTTCTCATGTGTACTTTTGCGTGTTTTGATGCGTGACACGCCCGTGCTGGAGGAGGGGTCGTCGGGTAACGTGATCATCTTGTGGCCAAAATGTCTTTTGTCTGCCGCGGCTTTTCAAAGTTGCACATGAAGAGCGGAGCGGGCAGGAGGGGCGGGCAGGCCTTCCTTGCTTTTCTTTTCTTTTCTTTTTTTAATGCTGCCCGTGCTAAAGTTAGTCTTGCCTTTAGTTGTGGTCTTTTAATGAGATAAAAACATCTGAATGTATTTTATTGATTCGTTTTTTGTGAAGTGTCTTTGATGTTGGATTGTGGTTTGAGGCGGCCTCCACAAACCGATCGTCGGTCGAGTTCATGTCAAGCGACAACCAAAATGCCGTCCAGACTTTGTCGACGGCAGCCGTCAAAGTGTCAAACATCCATTTAACACTCATTAAGTTTATGAACGTTTTGTTTTAATTGAATGTGATTTTTTTCAAACATAAAAATCGACGTTTTTAGCCAAATATTGCTGATCTTAGATGGAAAAAATTGGGAATTAGATTTTTGGTAAATGGCAGAAGAAAATTTTGAGAAAGAATTTTACATTTCCAAAGAAATAGGCTAAATTTATCCCAAAAATTTATTATTCTGGGCTATTTTTTGACTTTACAATATTATATAATAACTTTTTTTAGGAGAATAAAGTCGTAGTTATGAGAAATGTTTTAATTTTTACCAAATGAATAATTTTTTTACCCAACAAGAAAAAAAAGACATGTTTATTTGCCCAAAAATATTTTTATTTATATTCTACCTGACAAAAAAGTGCATTTTTATGATGCAACATGAAAATTCTTAGTTGTGTAAGGAAAAAATATTCTTATCTAAAATTATAATTATATAATTACCCCCCAAAAATATTTATTTAATTATAAAGAAGGAGAAGATTTGGAAAAAAAAATCCAATTTTAATCATCTAAATTTTATGCAAAAAAAAGGTAACATTTCATGAAAAAGGCATCATTTTTTGCTAGATTAACGTCAATTTTACAAGACCATAGTTTTACAAGGAAACAAAAAAATGCTAAAAAATTTTAGCATGTTGACATTTTTACGCTATTCGTCAGTTTTTTGAGTAAATAATTAAAATTTCATGAGAAAAACAAGAGAAGTCATATTTTTGTACTAAGTATTAGAAGGAAACGTAAACAAAATTGAACAGCAGCTTTTTTTTGTATTTAATTTAATTAGATTTTTTAAGTTTTTGTTTTGTTTTGATGGGGCTCTTTAATTCTCTGTGTCAGTTTAATAACCCCGCCAACAATGATTTCGATTGGAGCGCACCTCAAATTGCAAGCGTTGCAGTCGGGAGGTGAAAGGTCGTGCTTGACCAACGGCGGCTCGTCTCCACTTTCCGTTTGGATTTGAACGTGCGGCGGGCCTGCGCCGGCAACCTGAGACCGGCACACTTTGTTGTGGTGACCCCTCAGCGGGATCACATGACAGCTCTCAAGTCACCCCTCCCAGGATTTGCACCCTTGGCTATCTGATTCACTTAGCATTAGCATTATTAGCATTGGCATTGTGAGTTCTTTGTCTCGATGGGACATTTCCACATTGAGTTTTAGCCAGCCAGGGTTATTTGTTTGAAATTGAAAAGTTGGGGCTCGAGTTATAAAGCCTGAGTCAGGTTTTCAAACGGAGATTAGGATTTTAAGACAAGGTTTCAAATCAGGGTCAAGTCTGGATTCGGGTTTTGAATAGGGCTTGAAGCCTCCCATTTGGTTTCAAAGTAGGGTCTGAAGTTAGGGTTTGAAGGCAAATGCTTGTTGCAGCTTGAGGAAAAGAGGACGAATGAATAGAAGGAAGGAAGTTGCTTCATATCCTCAAGTCGACACACTCAACAGGGAAGTGAATGGATTGGTCACCCAGGTCACGCCATCATTCTTTTTTTCCGTGGGGTAGGGCATCCAGTTGCCTGGTGTTGGTCAATGAATGCAAATGTGAATGGTGAATGTGTGTGTGGGGGGGGGGGGGGGGGGGCAGAGAGTGAGTCACTTAATTTGGGGGGGGGGGACAAAGCGTCAGGCCTCGGAAAGAAAGATGCATGCTCGCTATTGATGCGGCCGCTGCCATGGCGACTGCTCGCGGGAAGAAAAGCTGCTGTGGATTATTATGGGCTGACTCACTGTTAACGCCGCGCCGCTCGGGTTGGAAGATCACGCACGCGGGTTCCAAGCAGGAGTTGCGAGACAAGGGTTGCGAGTCACGGGCAGGGTTTTGCGTTCGGGATCCAAAGTGGCAAAAGACACGGTTCATGTTGCGTGGCTTAGCATTTAGCATTCGGGTTTCAAGTCAGGGTTCGGGTTTGAAATGAGTGTTTGACGAAGATGATGGTGACGAAGATCACAGCCATCGTCATTGGTGATGACGATGATGAACACCATGATGGCGATCTCGTGACGATGAAGACGATTGCAGTGATGATAACGGTCACGATAATGACATGATGATCATCTTCATCATCATCATCATCATCATCATCATGATGAGGATCTTCATGATAATTGCGACAATCATCATGAAGATCACAACGATCGTCATGAGGTGTTTTTTTTTTTTTTTTGTTTGTCTACTCATGTTGTAATTAGTTTTTCTTTCAGTGCATTTGACTGAACCTTGCGCTCGTGAGTGCGTGCGTCGGAAGTGACTTGGGTGCGTTTGTTGTCTTTGCAGGTGCGGATGATCGTCCCGTAGCTTTAGCCAAAGAGGCGCGAGAGCTCCCAGGCCGCCATGCCGCCGCCCGCCGACACCGTCAAGGTGGCCATCGAGTGGCCGGGGGCCTTCCCCAGGCTCATGGAGATTGACCAGGTAACACACGCACACGCACGCACAGCTGACTGGAAGATGCCGTTATGTGGCCTGTTACGTTTTCGTGTGTGCATGAGTCACGCATGCGCCACCGTTAGTAAAAGTTTGGCGTCACCACGGCAACGGGTGCCGCGCTAGGCCTCGGCGCGCCAACCTCCGCAGATGTTGGCGTCCTCCTGCCTCCGAGGCGTTGCGATGCGGATGCGATGCGGATGCGATGCGGATGCGTTGCGGCTGCGTTGCGGCGTGCTCTTCCTCCTTTGTCGCCTCTTGTCGATGTCAACGCACGCACGCACGCACCTCAGGTCCACCTTCCTCACCCCTCCTCATCTGCACACAAAGGGCCCCTGGCGGCATATGGCGGCGTGAGTCATGCCATGCGAGCGCCCTCTTCAACCAAACCATTGTGTCTGACTGTGTTTGTGTATGCATATGCGTATAAATGAGGGTATCGAACCCTTTCCCCTGGGAAAAGTGTGGGTGTCGAAACACCCACATGGCATGTGGGTGGGATAAAGTGTGTGTGTGTGTGTGTTCGCATAATTGCAATATTGAGGTAAAAACAATTTAAATAATTTTTGGGAGGGTTTGAAATTCAATTTAGATTATTTTTGTAATTCAATTTTGAGAAAAAAATATTTTTGTTTTTAAGTTCAATTATTTAAAAAAAAAAGGGGGGTTTTTTTTAATTAATTTAAAAATATATATATTAAATTCAGTTCTGGAGATTTATTTTTTATCATGTAAAATTCAATTGGAAAAAATTATTTTGAAAAATGTATTTAAAATTTTTTTATTAACTTTTTGGAAAAAAATGTGTATGTTTAAAAAATCATTGGAAAAATAAAAATTTATTTGGTCATTTCTTTTTCTATTTAAAAAAAATCAAGCAATTTTTCGGAACTATGAAATTCCAGTTGTTTTGTTGTTGTTTTTTGTTTGTTTTGTTATTGTATTTATAGTTTTACAAAATTGTTTGCCCCGAATATGTAATGTGGAGCTACCAAAATTCTGTCTGTTTGGTTAAAAAATGTGCTGCCGCTCGCCTCTTAACTGTAATTCATAAGCATGCGCTTGCATACATATTGCAGTTCAATTGAAGGTCGTTTTTAACATTGTCACTGTTTAATTATTTGAAATGATCTTCAATTGTCTTGTTTTATATCAGATGTGTATTTGAGCACGAGGCAGCGGTTGCTTCTTTACACAAGTGCGATGATTCGAGCACCGCGCAGGCTCCAAAAGTTTCTTTCGAGACGTCAAACTCTCGACTAACCATCTTTTGTTCTCTTTCTTCTCGCAGAAAAAGCCGCTCTCCGCCATCATCAAGGAAGTGTGCGAAGGGTCAGTCGACAAAAAGTCGCCTTTCTGAACTAATTTGGGTCACGGTCAAAAGCGTCCACATAAATGAATGAAATGTTTTTGTTGCAGTTGGTCTCTTGGCAATCATGAAAATTTTGCGCTGCAGATCGCCGACTCCACCAATTTCTACATCACAGAAAAGGTAGGAATATAATCGAAAAAAAAAAAACTTCAATGTTATCTAAAAAAAAAAATGTTTTTTTTTTTTTTGTCAGAATCGCAACGACATCAAGAACGGCTCCATCCTGCGCTTGACCACCTCTCCTGTAAGTGGCGCTGCATTTCTCCATTATCCTGTCCTAAGCAAAAAGCCAAGCAGAGCTACAGTGTTGTTGGACGCCACAGATTAGATTGTGCAGCTGTAAAAGTGAGCCGCGCGTCTTTTGTCAGTACCAAACGGCGCTGCAGCTGCACGAGCGCATCCAGTCGTCCAGCATGGACGCCAAGCTGGAGGCCCTGAAGGACCTGGCCAGCGCGTCGCGGGACGTCACCTTCGCGTTGGACTTCATCAACATGGACGGCATCTCGCTGCTCACGCAGATGGTGGAGAGCGGCACCGAGTAAGTCGCCTCGCCCGCCTCCATCGCTGGGGATTGAGCGCAAAATGCCCTTCGGGACGAGGGCACGAGTCTTGGGACAGCAGCGACAGCAAAAAATCTGCTAATTGTAATTGTATGTAGATGCCACAAGATGGCGGCAAATCGCTTACAACCGAAAGGAACATAGAAGAACAACGGCATGCTTTAAACACGGACACAATCATGAAGCCATGTTCATTAATAACGAAATGAAGCAAAACGCCTTCACATGAGGCTCGGCATTAGCTCGGATGCTAATCTATCCTTGAAAATCTATTTTTCTTTCATATTCATATACTTTCTTTGTCTATAAAATTCGGACAATTTTTCTCGAATAAGAACAATTTGGACTCAGAAAATGGTTTTATATTTTGTCTACACCTGTACAATTCTTTCTTTCTTTAAAGTAACATTGTTTTTTAATGACATAATTCTCAGAATAAGATGATTTGTTCTTGTAAATTAGGATTTTATTTGGGGAGGATCGTAAAAAAAAAAAAAGAGCATATTGTAAATGTGACTTCAATTTTTGTTAATTTAGCGTCTCAGTGTTTATTGTATGTCAAATTTGAACAGTATTACGATATAGTGTTATTTTGTTCTCGAAAATGAAAACATTCCTCGCAAAATTCAGATTTTGAATCATCACATTTTCGTTATTCTTGGAATTATGCTAGGCTTGTGTATACACAAAGACGTTCTGTCTGTCTGCGTGTTTTTTTTTGCAGTTTTTGGTCTAAATATCCGTCCGTCCCTTCAATATTGATGCGAACTGAAAATGCTTAAATGCGCGTTTGTTGTGTCCCAATACTTTTGCCCTCCTCAGTGGCCGTCTAAACTGAAGGTTAATAAAAGTCACGGCAGTTTTTGCTGAGCTGGACTTTTTCATCCGCGATGGGGAGTTTGTGTGTGTGTGCGTGCGTGTGTGTGTGTGTGTGCAGTTTCACGTGAACACGTGCACGCACGCACACACACAGGTGCAAACACACTGGGCAGTGTGCTTTGCCAAGTTGTGTGGCAAATCAAGGTTTGCGCGTTCAAACAAAGCCGTTTGCCGGCAGCCTTCGCAGAAGCGCTCATGTTGACGCCTCATTAAATCGCCTTTTATGCTAATGATATCTTGTGCGTGCGTGCGTGCGCGCGTGTGCGTGTGCAGTGCATTGCACAAGTGAAAGGCAGAGGGCGCCCTCTACTGGCACAAGCAAGCAGCTGATTGTTGTTTATTGTTTGTTATTAGTCAGCAGATTGTTAAAAGCATCATTTTGTAATTGTAGAAATCTAAAGGTTGTTTTTAATTATTATTCTAATGTCACAAAAATATAGCAACTTTTTTTAAAATACTTCAGAAGGGACTTTAGAATTGGCACATTTATAGTTGCAAGAAATTTGTTTTGTTTACATAATTTATTTTGTGCTTGTTTTTATTACTTTATGTATGTTTTTTTATCACATTTAGTTATCAATTTTTTTACTTGTTTTATTTCTTCATTCACTTATTACATTGTATTATGTTATATTTGTATTAACAATTTTTTTCCCTATTCTATCTGACCTTTTTCTATTTTATTTTTATTTATTTCATTTATTTTTTATGTACTTATGTGGTTACTTTTTTACTGACTTATTTTCAATGTGTTTTTATTTTATTTAGCTTATTTTTACTTTAAAGCTGCAATATGGATTTTTTTTCTTCTCAAAAATATCCTTACAGTAGCCTTTTTATTTGACCATTTATGACAGAAATGTCTTCTAATTAGTAGATTAACACCTCAACTGTTGACAATGGGTCCTCCTGCAAGCCGATAGTTTTCAAGATGAATTCGGGTTCGAATTTCCCGCACTCTACGCCATGTGCTCATTGCCTATATGAAGAAGTGTATGTGCAGTTTCATTTTTTGTCAGCAGGTGGCAGTAGCGATTCAAAATGGAGTATTCTACAATCACTAGCTTTTAGTTACTCTTTTTCCATTTTATTTCCTAAACTCATTTTTGTTTTACTTTTAATTCTTTTTTTTTTTTGCATAGCTAAGCATGTATACAGCACATTTAGGCTGTTTTGTTTTTTGCCGTTCGGTTTCATTCGATCAATTGTGGCTGTCGGTTTTCCTTCGGCGTCATTTGACAGCAAAGTTTGTGAAATGTTTGCAGGCGTTATCAGAAACTCCAGAAGATTATGAAGCCCTGGTAAGACCCCCAAATGACCCCCCGCCCGCCCGCGCAGTTCTGCGCTCTTCTGCTTCTCACATGCTGCCGCTCGAGTCCGCATGATTGCGAGCGCCGCCGCAATGCCTTCTGGGAAATCGCAAACTCATTCGAGGCTTCCGTTTTTGTGTTGCATGTCGTCTTTTTTTTCCCCTTTTTCTAATTATTTATTCAGGTCATTGTTTTACTCTTCATGCAAAGGACGGCCAAGATTTAGTTCTCGATTAGCAGCATGTTTTGGTGATCATTTGCCAATCGGTTGATGAATTGAATCTTGGTGGTCCTGTCATGGCGGTTGATGGTGACGGTGGGGTTCGCTTTGTGATCAATTTTACGATATTTTGCTTCTTTCTGTCATCATGTTTTCATCTTTCTGTTACTTCTTCATCACAATTTAAACGATTTAACCATTTTCACTGAACATCGATATCAATCATCAATATTATTTTGTATTTACTAAAAACAGCCTTGATCTCTTGAAAGACGTATTTAAATGTAAAGCTGTCAGATTAAAGGGTAAAAAAAGGATACTAACGCTCATTAAATGATAAAAATGGATTTTTTTTCCTGTACTACAAGACAAATATGTGAGTTTTACATACAGAGGTCCTAAAATGTTGTTTTTTTTTTATCATTCGTTAATTTAAGGGGGGCATCTTACAGGTAATAAAATTTTAATTTTGAGAATTTATTATTATTATTTTTTTTAAGATGTAGTTTGACAGGATGGGGGGGGGGGCTGAGTTTCATGAAAGTAACGTTTTTTTATGACTCAAAATAAAAAAGATGATTCTTTATTTATTTTTTTTAAAGGAACTATTCGTGTATGAAATGAAAAATGATTGAAAACCATTTTGTTCGGACACAAAAATACAAACTTGGACACGTGAGCAATACAAGCTCAGCTGCACTTAAACTACTTTTAGCAGTTCCCGAGTCAGCTTCCTATTCATTTATTAAAAGTGCCATGTGACGAAATCATTTTTTTGGGTTTGTCATGCGGCTCTTCTAAATTCAAATGACTCTACGTGCATTGTTGTCATTTGAACACCAGGGGTCACTATTGTAAAGGATGTGCTGGATCCTGAGTTTGACCTTCAATTATCGAAGTCAACCAAGTACAATTTGGATTGTTTTTGATGTCCCCAAAAGTCACTACACACTTGAGATTTTCTATGGCATCATTTGGACAAATAACCAATTGCGAGGACAACCATGTGACAACAAATTAGCATCTATTAAGCACGCTCGACAGGCTAACCAACGAGGCGCTGCGTCTTGCAAAAACGTGTAACCTCCTGCAGGGAAAACTTCTGTGGATTCCGAATTAAAGGGCAGCTCTCCAAATAGGCGCTTTCTGGCTTTGCGCGAATGCCTGCTCGAGGAGTTCAACGTGTTCGTCAATGGTGGTAGTCGCAGGCCTTCCGATGCGTAGCTTCTCAACAACCCGTTTGTTTTTGTTTTTTCCCACGAGTAGTGTAAATGACCCGTCGGGATGAAACGTGAACCAAAATGGAAAAGCGCCAAGTGTCTAGTGACTTTGGGGACATCACTTCCTCTTTGTTTCCTCCTTTTGCATGACTTGACAACTGGGCTTTCACCCGCCTCGCTCCCGCGTTTCCGTGTCTCTCCTCCAACAAGCTGCTGCTTCTTCCTCGTCCGCCGCCGCCGCTGGCCGCCCAACAAAACCCGCCCGCCCGCCCGCTCCTCTTCCTCGTTTCCCAAAGCGTCGTCTGGACTGGACCGGAACATCAAACGTCTTACTTACATTTTCCTTCGTGTTGTTGTAGTTTTGGCGACCTGCTGTCGTTCACGCTGACGGCCTTCGTGGAGCTGATGGACCACGGGATCGTCTCCTGGGACACGTTTTCCGTGGCCTTCATCAAGAAGGTCAGGCCGGGCCCGCCGCTGAAAACGGGCTGGAGGTTGTGGAGCTTGCGGAGCGTGAAGGCGGCCGTCCTCGTTTGCGTTGCAGATCGCCGGCTACGTCAACAAGGCGGCCATGGACACGGCCGTGCTGCAGCGCTCGCTGGCCATCCTGGAGTCCATGGTGCTCAACAGTCAGGACCTCTACCACAAGGTGGCGCAAGAGATCACCATCGGTCAGCTCATACCGCACCTGCAAGGGTGAGCGCACGAATATGAGAAAATGAAATATTCAGAGGGGGGGAAAATGCATTATGAGGAGCTTTGAGAGTATTATTTAAAAAAAACTATAATTATAAAAGCGGCGGCACGGGAAATTTTTTTTCCCTTTCTCAAACCCTTTTTTTTTTTAACACTGATAAACATTCACTTTCAAATGAGGAAACAAAAAAACATGCAAATAAACAATATAAAAAAATATTTAAAAAAAATAAATTGAATGATGCAGATTTTTGCGTCCTGAACCGCGAGTACGTCGGGTTGACTGTAATGTGAAAAATGTATTGCAAAAAATAATAATTCCAAGGAAATATAAATCACCCTTGCCTAAGTCTTTTTTTGTGTGCCTAAATCATCTCTTCATGATGCAAATGGTTTAATTATTTTGTGTTTCCCGAAAAATCTGACAAAAGGACTTAGTTCATTATTAACTCTTTGACTGCCAAAAACGTTAAATAACGTTTAGTAAAATCCTATGGATGAGTGCCAAAGACGTTAAAAGACGTTTTTTTTTCAAAACTGAGGTGAAACTAACCATTTTCTATTGTTGATTACTGAAAAACGTAATAAGGTAGAAACAAACTTTTTTTTTCTGATGAAAGATGAGAGTCCAATCTTTCATTTGGTAGTCTGTGTGTTTCCATAGTCCAAACACATAATTTTCTGTGGACCTTGAAAGATCAGTCAAAAATGCTTAAATCGGCTGGCACCCACGGCATCCCTTTTCTGAAAACGTCTGGCAGTCAAAGAGTTAAGAAACCGTCAAATATAGTTTCAAGATACGCCGTGAATCCCTCCAATTGGCAGGAGATCGGGACGGAAGCCTAATTGCGGCCTTATTATTTGTACAAGCCCGCATTCACCTGAGGATTCACTCATTCTTAATTTTCCTCCCCCACAAAATAAATTGCAGCATGCTGGCCTACGAATTGCGAACTTTTGTGATTCCAGGACGGATCAAGACATCCAGACGTACACGGTCGCCGTCATCAACGCGCTCTTCCTCAAAGCTCCCGAGGAAAGGAGACAAGTAAGCAAACTTGACTTCGTCCTCCGTCCTCGCCCGCATTTGCCTGCAATTGCAAACTTCCTCCTTGCATCGGCGCCGTCCAGCCAGCTGTGCCCTTTAATAATGAATGACCCCCTCCCCCACGCCCCCCCCAGCCCAGCCACACATGCCGGAATGCCGCATTGCAATGACATCACACTATTAAAAAATAAAAGCAATATTTTTTGTCAGTAATGGTGCACCCAAGCTTGCCTTCTTTTTTGTTCTTCTTCATCTTTGCCGCCGTCACTCTCGCTCACCTTGTGGTGTTTGTCTTTTTTTCTGACTTTGTTTCCTCGCGGCGCACGACAACAACGCGCTAGTTCGATGAGCACATTGTGGACGTCCTAAATTGTCCCCTGACAGTAAGTGCACCGCTACACTACGCTCGTTGCTCTTGTAGTAGCATAAGTAGAATACAATTCCCAATTCACAGACAACAACCCCCCCCCCCCCCCCACTGCCCCCCTCCCTCCCCTTCCACAAGTCACTTGGCCCACTTTACTCATTGGCTGCCATTGATGGCCCTCGACGGCAAAGATTCGTTTGAATTCAAGGACTTCATATTTTGTCCTTTTTGGAGGCTTCACATTTTGTAATTGCAATTTTACCCGATTTTTTTTTTATTTTTTTATCTCATCTATTTTTTTTCTCTCAATAGAGTTTGAGTTGTTCATGCACTATAAAAAATATTGTAGTATTTTATTTTTGTGTTTTTTATTTTATTTTATTGTACACCCTCAAAAAATGTTATTTCCACATAAATACATCTATCCTCATAAAATTCTAATATTTTCTTCTTCTTCTTTAAATCAGATTTTTTTTCCCCCCCCTCGTTTTTGTTTAGTATTTTTAATGAACAAATGCTGTTAACTGTGCCACACGGTAAAGGGACGAAATCTACCTGACATGGACTTCACAGCCTCTGTTTTGTCTTTCCTTTGCTGCCATTCATTGTCATTATTTAATCACGATGATCGTCGTTTCAAATGTTGGAATTTTTGCTTGATTATGACCTCTTTGTTTTGCAGGAGATGGCGCACATCTTGGCCCAGAAGCAACTGCGCTCCATCATCCTCAGCGTAAGCCCCGACTTGGCCCGGCCCGACTCTGCTCGGCCCGTTTGCTTTTTTGTTTTGTTTTTGACCTTTTTTTTGCGTTTGTCAGAACGTGATCCGGAGCCCGACGCCGATCAACGACGAGATGGCGCACCAACTGTACGTTCTGCAGGTTCTCACCTTCAACCTGCTGGAGGACCGCATGATGACCAAGATGGACCCCCAAGACCAGGTCAGCGTTTGTATAAAATGTTACAATGAACACTTCAGACCCCCCAAAAAAATCATAACTTTGAGGGGCAATTTTTTTTTTTTACGGGGGGAAATAAATAAATAAAAAGAACTACATCAAAGCTCAGTGAGGATGGTTTTTTTTTTTTCAATATTTTTTTTCTTATTAAATATATGAAAAAAATCAAGGAGTAAAAATATTCTCATTTTCTGAGAATATAATCTATCTGCGATGGTTGTTAAATTGCTGCTGAAATAAAGTTGAGTTGAATTTCTTTTATGAAAATTTTAAATTTATGAGAGGGAGAAAACTTTAAAAAAGCTGATTAAAAGGTTGTAATTAAGTGAGGGGGATTTAAAAAAATATATATATTAATTTACAAGGAAAATATTAGAATTTTATGAAGATAGATGTATTTATGTGGAAATAAAATCATTTTTCTGAGGGTGTACAATCCATTTAAAAATAACACTTGGCAATTGAAAAATTAAATATTTTTATTTATTTATTTATATATATATATATATTTTTTTTTCTTTCCTGGAGAGCTCAGTATTGTTCATTCGGTAATTTTACAGATTTGACATGTCATCATCATTGCTCTCCCTTTTTTTTTTTTTGATATATTTCTTAAAAAAAAATTAAATATATTTATTTTAATTTTTTTGTATTTTTTTTTTTTTTTGTATGTGGGTGAAAATGTGTATGTGCGTGCGTGTGTGTGTGTGTATGTGTGTGTGTACAATATTTCTTTAGTGCATGAACAACTCACACTCTTGAGAAAAAAATAGATTACATTTTAAAGCAAAAAATTAATGTATTACAAATGAGGAAATGAGAAAGAGAAATCATTATTTTATTTGTTTTTAAATTGGCATTTTATGAGGGTTTTTTTTTCTGGTAAAATTGCAATTACAAAATGAGAAGCCTACAAAAAGGAAAAAAAATATTAATATTAGAGGAAAACAAAAAAAGGCCAAATTTCATGAGGGTAAAAATGTTGTTTTTTAAATATTTTTATGAAAGAAAATCGAACTTAATATAACTATTTAAATTTTTTTTGTACGATCCAGGAATTTTTAAATGTCGAACTTTGCCCAGAGTGAAGCAAATGTGAATGTTTGAATTGTTCAGGCTCAGCGGGACATCATCTTCGAGCTGCGTCGGATCGCCTTCGACGTGGACTGCGAGCCCAGCAACGGCGGCAGCACGGAGAAGCGCAAATCCATGTACACGCGCGACTACAAGAAACTCGGGTTCATCGTAAGCGCCTTTGATAACAACACAGTCGTACCTCGAACAGACAGATTGATATTTTTATTTTGTTTGCTCTTGAGTTGCAAGCAAAAATGTGCATTTTGATCCGCTCGACATCAACGTTGTCATCCAAAAAGTCTGCAAGCTCGCTGCTAATGCAAAACAGCAGACAAGCTAGCAAAACTAGCATCAATGGTGGTGAAGTTCTTGAAACAACTTGAGGTTCCTGTTTTTTTGTTTTTCCCGTGTTTCATCACAGAACCACGTGAACCCGGCAGTGGATTTCACCCAGATTCCTCCCGGGATGTTGGCGCTGGACAACATGCTCTACTTTGCCCGGCACCACCAGGACGCCTACATCAGGGTGAGTCCACAATCATGGCAGCCATCTTGGTGCCAAAATGACAACCGCCAGGAAACATGTGTTGCTTTTCCTGGCGCGTCAGATCGTTCTGGAGAACAGCAGTCGGGAGGACAAGCACGAGTGTCCGTTCGGACGCAGCAGCATCGAACTCACAAAGATGCTGTGCGAGATTCTCAAAGTGGGCGAGCTGCGTAAGTCGCACACACACAAAAAAATCAATGTACGTCGTTTTGTTTGTATTCTGAGCCATCTTGTCAAAGTTTCTTCCTTGTTAATAAGTTCAAGTTGGATTCTGTTGACAGCACATTTCTTTTTTTCTTTGCTCTTTTTTTTTTTTTGCTTGCTGGCGCGTCTCCATCGCTGCCTCCGCTTTATTATTTATTGATATATTTGTTTATTTTTGTATCCTTTCTCCATCTGCCGGCCCACTGCCGGCTCTCCATCTGCCGCGCTGGCTGGCGGCGCTCTCACAAAACTCGCTAAAACGGATCTGCGGCTCTCGCGCGCTTCGTCCGTTCGGACGCGTCGTCGGGATCCGAGTCGGCGTTTCGGTGATGAAAGTGTCACGCGAAAAATGAGTTGGCTTGGATTTCATGTCAAAACAAAACGGGAACGGTCGTGGCGGCGTTGTCGCTGAAGTGACGGAGAAGCGACTCGCCCGCGAGGCTCCCGCCGCCGCAATTAGCTGCTAAGCTCATTAGAGACGATTAGCGCAGATGTTCCCACGGTGCTTCAACTTATGCTGGCCTTTTCGCTTCTACTTTCAAAGTGGCTCTTTAAGAAAAAAGGGGCGGAGCATAGGTATCAACCGTGCATTTATCAACCGTTACAATTTAGTCTTGTACCAAAAGTGGACTTAATTCTGATTGTGTGCTAATGCTAATAATGTTAGCGCTATTATTGGTATTGTAATTTAATTTTGATATTATTAAAAATATTTTATAAATTGAATAATTTTAAATTAATTGAATTTTAATTTTTCTTTTTTGTTTTATTCATTCAGTTATTTGCAATTTTTTTTATTGTATTTAATGTTTGGCTTGTTTTTAGTGTATTTTAATCTGTTTTACGTTGTATTGATTTATTTTTTATCCTTTTTCATTTACTACATTTAGTTTATTTGAATCTGTTTTCCGTTGTATCGATTGATTTTAACTCACAACATTTGTCCTTGTGTTGGAGCTAGCGCATGAGATGACACGTTTGTTTCCTGTAGCCTTCCTACTTTACACACACACACACACACACTGGATGGTAAAATGGTGCTGACATTGCGGGCTGGACACGCACACACTTTTGTCTTGTGACAGCGGGGCATGAGGCTGGCAATTAGAGCGAGGATGACATCTTTCACTGTGCATTCGTCATGTGGCGTAGCGACAAGGTGACTCTCTTTTACACACGCGCGCGCGCACGCACGCACGCACACAATCAGTGGATGTTGGCAGATGTCAGGGTTGGCGCTGTGCCCGCTAAAGTAGCCCCCCCCCCCCCCCCGCTCCCGCCCCACCCCCCTGCAGGCCTCATTTGCATGGTGTCCAGCCCACTAACGAGCTGACGTCACACATTTGTGAGCCCTGGAGCAACACACACACACACGCACACACACACGCACACACACAGGCACCAAAATAGACTTCCACTCGGATGACAGCAGGGCCCTGCCGACCTCAGCCAAGGCACTCACGTCCCATGACGCACTGTTGATGTCAGTGGGCTTTATCGCTGTACGTTTTTTTTTTTTTTTTGGAGGGGGGGGGGGGGGGTTAGTTTCTGTTAATAGAGAAGAGCAATGCAGAAATTTTGTGTGAAAGGGGCCTCAGGGGTGTCCAAAGTCTGGCAGCCACACCCTGTTAGCTTAATGCTAACACATAATGCAAAATGTAATCGACAGGCTGCAAAATAGCATCCGTGTAACGTTCAGAATTGGATATTTGAACACCTACATTGGAGTAATTTATGTGGAAAGATTTGTTTTTGAATTTTATGAGGATAGATGATGTATTTATTACAATTATTTAATGGAAAAAATCAATCATTTAATGGAAATATTTTTCTGAGGGTGCACAATTCAATTAAAAAACACATTCAGAAATAAAATATTAATACTACAACATTTTTTTATAGTGCATGAAAAAAACTATATTGAGGGAAAAAAAGATTAAATTTTCAAGAAAAATTACAGAATGAGGAAATGAGACTTAATTTCATGGGGGAATTTTTTTCAGGTAAAATTACAATGAAAGAAAATATTAATATTACAAGAAAAAAAGAAAAAAATCTCATAAGGGTACGGATTAATGACATTTGCATTCATTTCAATGGGCAAAGATGATTTGATGTGCGATTGTTCTGAATCCTGAGATTGCGTGCAGTTGTTTGCAGGTGAACGTGACCCCGCGTGTTTTTTCCATGTGCTTTTGATCCCGCAGCCGGCGAGAACTGCCACGACTTCCACCCGATGTTCTTCACGCACGACCGCTCCTTCGAGGAGTTCTTCTGCATTTGCATCCAGCTGCTCAACAAGACCTGGAAGGAGATGAGGGCCACCAGCGAAGACTTCAACAAGGTCAGGCCTCCATTTTGAAATCTCACAAACCAAAGAGGGTTTCATTCACAAACTGGCAATTTGGTAGAAAAGAGTCGACCCAGAAAAAAGACAGAGGAAGTCGGCCATTTTGGTTTGACGCAACCGTTCTGTCTCGGTAGCATCCTGAAAAAAAACAAAAACAAAAGCAAGACATGATGTAATAATCCGCTGGATTGTCTCCGTCGTGCATTTCAACAGCGGCAAGGATGCTAACAGCGCTGACTGCTAGGCAACCGTGGACCCGTTGCCATAGCAACCGTCCTCCAATTACGTGGCGTTGCGAGACGCTGTTTGGGCCAGCGCGTTGCCTTTTATTGTCACCATGTTTGTGTGAGCGTCTTCATCTTCCCTCCCTCCATCTCCTCTCTGATGTAGTGACTCCCTCCCCCCTCCCCCCTTCGCCCCTCCCCACACACGCACATCATGTGATCCTCTGGCCGTGTCACAATTGGCGTGTGCGGCGGTGGCGCACGTCCAATCAGAGCGCTTCAAACCGTAGATCAACATAAGACAGAGAGAGAGCGAGAACGAGGGGAAGGGAAGACGAAGAAGGCAGGTGCGGACGGCGTTGGCAATTTTCCTATCAAGGGGAATACTTCGCAAAGGAATACGCTGGGAGAGACAAAACGACAAGACGAGCTGCCTGCGCCGCGGTGACTCGCCATCTGCCTCACCCCCACCTCGCGCTCCCTCCTCATCCTCATCCTCCTCTTCCTCTCGGTCCACCCGAGCTGCAGAGGATTCGGGAATCAGTCGCGTGCACGCTCGCAGCCATGGAGCTGACATGTAAGTAGGAAGTGTGTGCGTGAGGAGGAGGGGGAGGGGGAGGGGGGGGTCAGTCAAGAAGCGGCCTGATTGGGGGAGGATGAGAAGGGAGTGTTTGCTACCTGGAGGAAGAGGAAGATGGAGGATGGTCATGCTGACGACCTAAAATTGCTAAATAATCTACTGGATTATAAACAGCGCTGTGTGTGTGTGTGTGTGTGTGTGTGTGTGTGTGCCCGGGGTGGGGGGGTTAAAGCTTTGTTATGAATGGGATTAAGCCGCACACACACACACACACAAGCACACGTTTGTGACCTCAAGAATCGCTTGGTGCTTCATCCGCTGATGTTTTTATCCGTGGGGGGGGGGGATTGGGGGTCAACATGGGATTAGCGCAATCCCGGAACGCAGACTCAATCATTTCTATTTCCCTGCGTTGCTTTCCATCCAATCCAAATTCTCAACATGGTTTTCTCTTTAATGATGGGTACTATTAGAATTTGGGATTATTCTCAAACATTCCTAGATTAGCACAATCCTGGATTAGCACATTCTTGGAACATTGACTCGGGATTGTTCTGATCCAGTCCACAGTCTTTGAAATAATGGCTAAAACAAAATATATATGTGGATTTGTGATTATTCCCCAAAATTCCAATTTGGGATTAACATAATCCCGGAACGCCGAGTTAGGAATGTGATCATGTAAGAGTGTAACAGTTGAATTTGAAAATGGGTTTTGATTGAAAAGATGCGAGTGCATCAAATTAAACTGAATCAAATCGAACCGCTTTAAAATGTATCAAATATTTTTTATTGGCGATCTGGTTGATTGATCTCCTAATCTCTCAAATGGCAACATAATCCATCAAATTGCATCGTAATCCCACTGAATGCAACCAAATGGAATCTCACCGCTTGAAAGCATCCTGCACTTGTGTGACGCCGCATGCATGGAGATGGAGATGGAACGAGATGCACACGCTTACGCCCCTCCTCATTTGTGACCTTTCAAAACTGTTCCTAAACTGGGATTAGCGCTTGAAACATTTTCCCCACTCAACGCAAGATTTGCAAGATCCCGGATTAGCAACGTCAAGCCAATACTTTCTCCTCCTTTCCTGATTTGCTTTCGCTCCAATGCCGAGTCCTAAAATGTGTGTTTTAAGATCCCTCAACGTAGGATTACTCTTCTGTAACGCTGACTCGGCATTTATTTACATGCTGTGGTTTTGATTCTGATCCAATCTCCAAACCATTTCCGCTTGATTAAGGAATATTATTCTGATGCATGAATAGCACCAAGTCAAGATTTTTTCCTTTCCCTTTTAATGTTGTGTCTCCCTAGCTAGCGCCGATGGTGCTTGTTTACCTGCTAAGTAGCTAGCTAGCTAGCACTGAGGGCTAAAGGCAAACTGTGGCAGGGTATTTTCTTTCTGGACCTGGATTTGCCACCTCTCAATCGTGTCTGCTTGGTTTTGTTGTAATCCAATTGTTTGATTTCTCCCAATGATTGAAGAATCTTATTGAGTCTTCACAAATATTCCTCAAGTCGAGGTTGTTTTCAAAAACGCCTCCCCGGATGAGCAGAACCTCTTTTGGATGGAGTGTCTCGTTAGCACGTTTGTAGTAGCGCAAGTGGCGCCGTTGTGATCTTGTCTTTCTTGTGACTGGCTCTTCTGTTTCTCCAACTCTTCCTCCTTCGGGCTGTGGACGCCTCCCCCCCCCCCATCCCACAGCGCCACCTGCTCCCCCCTTTTGTTGCGTTCAGACGCGCTATTTTTATCATCCTGCTTCACCTCCCACTCCCTCGGCGAGCTTCTCTCCAGCTACTCGCCTTTTCTTTTTTTTCTACACGGACAGAAGCGGAGAGGCTTGCCGATCGCCTCAGGGTTTTTTTTTTTTCCCTCCAAAAATCTCTTTTTTTGAAAGCCCTTGTGTGTTCATTAGGTGCAAGTGGAAGTGGCCTACGCTAATATTGAAGCGCGCTGGACTGACCCGAGATCATCATCCATTAGCATGACAACTATTGCTCTTGATTCTATTTGCATGCATCAGCGCTCTCCGGTCTTGTTGCTGATGCATGCTGGGAAACGACCCGCTCTTGTCATTCATTTTAATGATGCGCCTGGTGTTGCGTATTCAACGTGACACGCTCGACGGACCTCGTCCGGGATGGGCAGCATCGCACCGTGTTTCTTCACATGCGAGGATTTGAAGAGTGGAAGAAAATCATCCACATCTGACCTCACCTTTTTTGACGTTTGACTTCCTGTGGCTGACTCCGCCCCCCCGTTTCCTTTTTGCGCAGGTCATGCAGGTGGTGCGGGAGCAGATCATGCGAGCGCTGACGCTGAAGCCTAACTCGCTGGACCAGTTGAAGAGCCGCCTGCAGAACCTGAGCTACACGGAGATCCTCAAGATACGACAGTCGGAGAGGATGAATCAGGAGGACTTCCAGTCCCGCCCCATCCTGTGAGTCGGACAGTCACAAAATAGCCAACGAGGGAGGACCAAAAGTGGCAAAATTAACAATAAATACATGTGAAAATAAAAAATGTAATACAAAAAAAAGATATAAATGGAAATAAAAACAACAATATATATGCATACCATAAATAAAAGTCTAAATAAATACAAAAATAAATAAAAAAAATACATGTGGAAATAAATGGTTGTGATGACAGTGGACAAAAGTGGACAAGCGCTCCGTGCATGCCCGCAAGACTTCCTTGTTCGCCACTCGACCAATAAAAGGCAGTTTGCAACGACGGAGTTACAACCCAAGACACGCTTAGGACCGCCCCCTCTTTTCAATAACAAACAACATTTCATCCCAATAGAGCGTCTGCAGCATGAAATAAATAAACGTGAGAGCAGAGCCTTTTTATTTATGGATTTATTGTATTTATTTCCACAATTATTTTCTTTTTCTTTTTTTTATATTTGAAAAAATATATATTTCTACTTTTATTTATTTACAGATAGATATATTCTTTTTTTTTGTTTTGTTTTGTTTGTTTGTTTGTTTTTTTCCATTTATATTTATTTTTTTAATTCAATTTTTGAATAAAATTTTTTTATATCCGTTTTTATTTTCACGTTTATTCCTTTATTTATTTATTTATTTATTTTGCCAGTTTTGGTCCTCCATAGTAAATCATCATCCATGAATACATCACAGCCTCATCATCCTCAGCCTTTTGGGGAACCAAGATGACATTTGTGTGTTTGACAGGATGCTAACGTATTCCGCTGTGCGTGCGTGCGTGCGTGCGTGCGTGCGTGCGTGTTGTTGGTGCAGGGAGCTGAGGGAGAAGATCCAGCCGGAGATTATGGAGCTGATCAAACAGCAGCGGCTCAATCGACTGTGTGAGGGAACGTGCTTCAGGAAGATCAGCAGTCGCAGGAGACAAGGTGACGCGCCGGCCTTAGCTGCTAGCAGGTAGCATTAGCTTGCGGAAGCTAGTTAGCTAGTTCTTGATAGCAACTCATGGAGGCCGAAAGAAGCTATAGTGGCCCAGCTAACGAGAGAAGCGACTGCGAGCAGCTTTTGGAAGCGACGAGAAGCTTATGAGACGCTACTCGCGGCTAATAAGCATGTAGCATTGCGAGTCGTCATATGGACTTGTGTCCGCACACAAACGCACAGTTGCTAACGTCCTCCACACCGCCCACAAGTCCATCTGCTCCACGTGGACCCGAGCCACCAAAAGTGTCTTTTCCGGTGCCTGAGCGCAGGCTAGCATCCAAGAAGGCCAACCTGCCCACTCCTTAGCCTAGCACTAAACAAACGCCACCCATTTCAGGTCACTAGTTTTCTGTTCATGTCGAAATGACTCATCTCTGTCCGTCCCATTACTTTTGTCCTGCTTCTAGACAAGTTCTGGTACTGCCGGCTGTCCCCCAACCACAAGGTCCTGCACTACGGGGACCTCGAGGAAAGTCCCCAAGGGGAAGTACCCCACGACTCTCTGCAGGACAAACGTGAGTGCCGCCATCTTGTCACATGACCGGTGGACAATATGCTGACGTTGAGCGGCGCCTTTTCCGCGCAGTGCCCGTGGCAGACATCAAGGCCGTCGTCACGGGAAAAGATTGTCCTCACATGAAGGAGAAGGGCGCTCTCAAGCAGAACAAGGTGCGCTAATGCTAACAAGAACCGCTAACGGCGCTATCGTTGACGAGCAAATAATCATTTTCTCCCCCTACAGGAGGTGCTGGAGTTGGCCTTCTCCATCCTCTATGAGTCGGACGAGTACTTAAACTTTATCGCTCCGGACAAACATGAGGTGAGACCAGCTAAGTGTCGGCTAACGTTTCAACAACATTTGTTTTGACGGCAGCTAATGAGATGCTACTGTTAGATGCTAGCAGTGCTGTATTTGGCTAACTCGGTTTCAGCAGGGTAACAAGATGGTGTCTAAATGTCATGTGACCAGCAGTTGGTCAATCTCTAGCGTGGAAGTCAGAAGATCTTAAAGGCAGCTCACAGTGGCTACTTTTTTTTCTTCTTTCTTTCTTTCTTTAAAATTTGTATGTATTTTGCGTTGTTTTAGGAGATTTCTAAGCTTGTTTGTTACCTTTTCTATATAATGTTCAACAATGTACTATGCCAATATGTTCTGTACATTTGAAGTTAATCGAATAATAAAAAATAAAATAAGAAGCTAACAGTGGCTAGTTGTCATTAGCCACCAGTTATCTGCAATTGGGAGCAGTTGGAAGCTAAAAAAAAAAAAAAAAAAAGAAAAAGCAGAAAAAGGTCAATAGAGGATGCTAATTATGTACAATGGCTAATGGCAGCTGTCATCCTCTACTGCAGTGATTCTTAACCATTGTGCCACAGCGCCATCTAGTGGGCTGCAAAGTCATTTCAATTTTGTAACTGGCAGCTAAGCGTGACAAATGACAACTAGCTGCTTTTTGAAGTTAGAAGAAGCTAAAGGCAGCTAATTGTGACTTCATGCTAAATGTAGGAGTAGCTGCTAGTTGTATTAGCATGTATTTTGCAATATTTTCCTTTTTTTCCCCCTCAGTTCACAGTAGTTGACTCTTTGTCCTTGATCCTGTGACAGTATTGCGTGTGGACGGACGGTCTGAACGCACTCCTCGGCAAGGAGATGACCAGCGACTACACCAAATCCGACATGGACACGCTGCTCTCCATGGAGATGAAGCTCCGCCTACTGGACCTGGAGAACATCCAGATCCCCGAAGCGCCGCCCCCCATTCCCAAAGAGCCTAGCAACTATGACTTTGTTTACGATTGTAACTAGCTTAGCTTAGTTTAGCCCTGCTGTACTCACTGGACCTTTTTTTTTTCTTTTTCTTCCCCTGCATCTTTTTTCGCCTTCCTTTAAAACTGGACGATTTCAAGAACTGTGATAGTTTGTTTTATTTGTTTGGTCTTCCTTGTTGCTATGGAGACCACAAGGAACCAGGAAGTGTTCCCTTAAAAATCAAGAATTTTTATTTTTATGATTTGTCCTCAGGGCTTCTGTGCAGGGAGGGATGGCCATGTTAGTTGTAGTCCACTTGTTTATTTCCTGTCACATGACACGAGTTTCACCATATTCGTGGCAGCTAAATGTTTTTCCCCCACACCACGAGAAGTACTTAAAAAAACAAAAACAAAAAAACACACTTCTTGTCTGCTCAAGACTGTTACAACTTTTTTTTTTTGTCACAAAGATCCCTGAACGACTGCTGTACACCACATTCCTGAGCAATATTTACTTGATCATTTAATGTTTATTTGTTTAATTGTGAAGCTGTTATAAAAAAGTTTTTGGGGGTGGAAATTTTGTGTTGACAAAAATTTGAAAGTTAATGTATATTTAATTTAAAAACAGATCATGGTTGTGATTTCTAGTATGATTTTATATATATATATATATATATATATATATATATTTATATATATATGTATAAAATACAGTATTATTTACAAGCCCCAACACACACGCCTCCTCATGGCCTCCTATTTAAACCCATCACGTTTTGTCTGTCCAATTTTTCAAAGCCCCACAAAACTGCTGTTTACATTAAAGGTTGAAAGATGTAAAGTGTTTGTAGGAGCCATGTCGTACCTTTGGCGCTTTCTTCAATGTTTTGGATTGTGTGCACGTGTGATGTGCACGCGCTCATTTTACTAGCACGATGATTGGCCGTGTCACCAGTGGGCGTGGTCTTGGTTATTGGCAAGTGGGCGTGGGCTTGCTTATTAGCAAGTGGGCTCACCTGTGTTGGGGAGAGTCTGCGGCATTGATCACCTGCTGGGGTGAGTGTGAGGAAGAAACTTTTTGTTGACCTGCGAACGCAATCTTTGGAGTCCAGCCGTTGAAGTGCAACCAAGAGGACGTCGCTTCGTGCGGTGGATGGCAAGAGCAACGCTTTCTTCTAAAGGTGCTTTGGCAGGCAAACTAAGTAAGCCCGCGTGTGTTTTCGATATGAGTTGGATTTGGACACAAGCAAGTAAATTTGGCTAAAAAGACGGCGCGCGTCAGCAAGTCTTTAACTCCCCACAATTTAGCCTGCCATGGCGTCTTTAACGCCGCAATCGTGTTTAATAAACAAAAACATTCACATGAAGTGAAAATGTCTCCAAAAAATGTCAACATTTTTCTTAAATATCCTATGACAATATTTTTGTCTTGGATTATGGTAGCGGTATTTTTAAGAAAGTCCAATTTCAGATATCCACTGACTAAATATTATCCTTGTTGTATTCGTTTAGGATTCCCACAATTTTCTCACTGAAAGCATTTCGCACACTGACCAGGAGATGGCGACAGTGTAGCGCCTGAGGACTATCTGGAATGTATTTCCAGCCTAAAAATGCCCCAACCGCCAACTACACACGTAAAGGACATTGTTGGTAACGATCCTAACAATTTAATGAATAAAAAAAATTAATAGAAAATAACTTTGGTTGTGATTGACTTTTACTTTTGTGGCAGGAAAAGAGAAAAGCAACCCTTTTGCAGTCCTGATGACAAGCCAGTAGGCGGCGCTAATGTGCAAAAGCGGAAGATGGATGACCGCAGACCTGCAGCTTGTAAAGCCACAGGTGTGCGTTGATTAGATTGTTCACCATTTAAGGCAAGATGGCGGCCGCACTCGTGGCCTTCTGTTAGCTTGGTCGGGTAAGCGAGCGCACGAGTAAATGTTGTTGGCGTTTGTTGTCCTTTCTCATGCTGACATTTTGCTTCTTGCAGGATTTGCTCACTCGAGGGACTCGACGGCGGTTGCGTTTTGAGCACCTCGCATCACAATTGGCTTCACTTTGCTTCGTTTAGCACGCCGCCCTTGCGCTTTGTTTTGGTTCGTTTTTCATGCTGGCCAGCATTTGGTGACTTTTTTTTTTGTGCGATTTTATTTTTGTTGTCGTAAATGACACACCTGATGGGTTTTCTTCTTGGGAATTGAACTGTGAGGGTTTTTGTTGTCGTTGAACTAATAGTTTGTGTAATAAAGATGGCTGTCTTGGGGGGAATTGAGCTCCACTGTCCGTGGGACAGAAGTGAAGACGGATTGAATGTGGGTCCATTTGTTTTGCTTGTTAGCCTGCAGCTCATTAGGTGACAGCTGTGCACGGGTCACGCATGGATTCATCAGCATGTGCAGCAAGATGGCGACCGCGCGGCATGAAAGACTGGACAAAAGTAAGTTCCAAAGTCGACACTAGACACGCCAATGAACAAACTTTTTGACTGTTGAGGCGTGTGAAACGAGTGCACATTAAAATGGATGATGTCTTTTTTTTTTTTGTTTTCCTGCCGTCTTCAAAAAGCCGCAGATGACCAGCATGGAGCCGCTGGAGCTGGATGGACCCCATCGGTGAGCCTGCGCTTGACTTCAACCGCCATGTCTTCATATTATTATTATTATTATTATTATTATAACAAAATATATTTTGTGACAAAAGAATTCAATGGCTCAGCCACATCTGTACTAGGTGAGTGTAGTTCAACACTCTTTGGGAATAAAATATATCGGTTGACATGAGGTTCTCGCAGCCATCTTTGCCCAGAAGGCAAATCTTTTTTCGCCTTGTTCGGCAAGTGTCTTTCTTGAAGTGTGAAGACGGCCACTTGGGAATCTTCCAGCACTTTTGTCTGCAAACGGAGAGATTTGGGGGCATGCTTGGAATTGTCTCCCAAGCGCCAGCTTTATCGTCTCTTGACGGTGTCCAATTGACACCCACGATCTCCTCATGGAATTGATGGTACCTCGCACACTGCTGGAGATGGCCTGTCGCTTGGGTTCTTCGGGTGCACTTTTCTTCACAGGCCCGTGAGAAGAACATTCCGCCACCTTTTTGTAGGTTGTAAATGGAGTCGTCTTGTACTTTGAAGCCAGTAGGGGGCGCCGATGATGCTAGCGTGGAAGGCTTGAGCTCACGCCGGGCACCTTTTCTGGTCTGGGTTGAAAGTTGAGTCAATCCCTCCGTGAAATTGTCTCACACTTGCTCAGCCGTCATCCGGGCATTTTCTGGCATCTTTTGCTTGGGCGATCAAAGCAATCACCGACGGCGTCCGCTCTTTCCAGTCTGCCTTTTTCAACGTGCCGATGATGCCTCCAGTCGTCTCTGCAAATGATTCTTTGCTCTTTTTTTTCATGTTCATGTCTTTGCCTATGAAGGCAAATGACCTTGACTTGTGTGACCCTTGACCTTGCGGACGTCACCATTTGGCAACGGCACCCTTGACGCTTTGGAAGGGGGACAAATAACGCATTTCTTTAACGTTTGCTTAATTTTTGAGCGCCAAGGTTGTGTTGCCACATGCAGGTGCTCTCATCCCATATTAAACATAGTTAATTATAGGTCAAGGGTTGAATAAGTTGGTGAGGAAATAATAAAAAGGACCTGACCTGGTCTATCACAAAATGTTCTTTTGTTTGCCAGTTAAGTAGCGTTGGTGTATTTGACTTGTTCTTATTTGATGTGATTATAAACAAAAAGTCAAACATGCTGAAGTATTTATCAGCCGAGGGGCCACAATAATTTAAATCACAGATTTATCTTTTTGGAAAGGTAAAGATGTTTTGTTTTTTTACACCGGAAGCATAGCAGCATTTTATGAGTCAATTTCATAATTGTTCCAAAAATGTACCCCTTTAACACAAACTCATTTTTTTATTAGATTCTAGTTACTTGTGAGTGTAGCGTTTGATATTGTACATTGACTTTTTAACTCATTCAATGCCATTGACGGCTATAGACGTCAAAAATTCATTTGAACTATTTCTATTCGTTTAAAAATTGTTCTACTTGTGTTAACAAGAGTATGAAAACCTATATATTTTTTTATTGTACATTTAGAACAGATATCAAATTTGTGATTAATTGTGAGTTAACTAGTGAAGTCATGCGATTAATTACGATTAAAAAAAATGAATTGCCTGACGCCCTGAATTTTTAATAATCTTTAAGTTGCGTCAGGCGATTAAAATTTTAAATTGTAATTAATCGCATGACTTCCATAGTTAACTCACGATTAATCACATATTTTATATCTGTATTTCTAAAAAAATTAAAAAAAATCTAGGTTTTCATACTCTTAACAAAAGTGGAAATAAATGGTCAAATGAATTTTTGACGTCTATAGCCGTCAATGGCAGTGAATGAGTTAAAAATAGTTGTGTAAAATTTGGCACTCACACATCAGTTTAATAAAGTGAGAATTTGTTTTGTGTTGCAGGGCGGGAGTGTCCATCAAGAACTCGCGACCGGCATCCAGCTAATCTGGGTGTTGTTTTGCCTTGCGGAAGACGAACCCCAGACGAGACGCGAGACCAGGTAACGCTAGTTCACACGACAAACGAAACCTTCCTTCTTTCCCGCCATTGCTCTTGACTCCATTCCCTGTGTTGACGGGTGGAGAGGCGCCGCTGGCTGGCTGGCAAGCAGGCCAGTCGCGTCCTCTTTTTTGCGGCTGGCCTGTTTGCCAGCCAGTCAGCGGCGCCTTTCCACCCGTCGCCACACGGGGAATGGAGCTAGCTTAGCTAGCTAGCCTAGCCTAGCTAAGCTAGCTAGCTTAGCTTAGCGGAGTAAATGGGGGGGACAGGAGGTTGTAACCTACTGTGTAGTGTTTCATTTTGTTCCTGTGATCTGTGTTGCAGGGCAAAGGTTGAGATCAAGAAGCTAGCAGCGTCAAACTCGTCTTCCAACCCAGCCAGTCAAGCACCTTCCATCTCCAAAAACAACTACGAAAGTGTTGAAAGCCAAGCAGTAGGTGGCAAGTGACGGGAGGCGGAATCAAGTAGTCCTTTGGGCACCCGCATGGCGGTGAAATGTTGGCCTCTTGAAAGGTGAGTCCAGTCATGTCATGGCCACTTGCTGTATTTTTTTTTTTTTTATGGGTTAGCTCAGAATTTGGTCAACTCTGTTTCAGGGTAATCAGATGGCGTCCATGTTATGTGACCCAATCACAGCGGCGCACCCTACGCTGTGATTGGTCATATGGAGGCCATCTTGTTACCCTGCGGAAACAAAGTTGACCAAATTCTCAGCAAGGGCGCTGCGCTGGCCCAGTCAGTAATTCTGCCTGTTTGCGTCTCATGTGATGTGTCTGTGAAATACAATAAAAGTAAGTCATGTATACAATTCTTACTGTGTGGAAGTTTGAATATACAGTAATTGAAGGGCTTTTAGTGGCCAGTCTGTTGGTTAATGTTTTTGATATTTGGGTCACTGCGGTGAACTCTTCAATATAACAATACTAGATGGAAACACACAGGCAAGGGCAAAAGTCTTCATACCCCCAGCAAATCTTGCTGTAAAGTAGGAAAGCGTCCTTATAAATTAGGACCAATAATGATCATATCCTGCTCCAAAATAAACAAGTTTTATTTATTTTAAAGGAACAATGCAAACTACATAAAAGAAAGGAACATCCCTTAACTAAATGGTAGTGTATACATTGTAAAGGTGGGGGGGGAAATAAAATGGGGGTTAGGTCATGTAATACAATAAAGCATTGTGGGTCCATAGCATCTTAAAATCCTCAGTGTGGCGGGTTCCAATCCTTTCATATGTGGCATGCTCAGTGGTAATTATTTTGTCCTCATGTCAGGTTCCCATTCTGTGATTGTTGTGGGGTGGCTGCTAATTCAGCCATTTCCTTTGTTGCGTTTCTGCCACCCGTGAGATATTTATAGTAAATGTCATGCTTTTTTGCACTTATACACGTACTTACTCACATTTATACTTGTACTTACTCACATATATACTTATACACATACTTACTCACATTTGTACTTATACACATACATATTTGTACTTATACACATACATACATACTGGTACTTAGTCACACTTGTACTTATACACATACATACTTGTACTTAGTCACATTTATACTTATATTCATACTTATACACATACATACGTGTACTTAGTCACATTTATACTTATATTCATACTTATACACATACATACGTGTACTTAGTCACATTTATACTTATATTCATACTTATACACATTTATACTTGTACTTAGTCACATTTATATTCATACTTATACACATTTATACTTGTACTTGGTCACATTTATACTTATATTCATACTTATACACATTCATACTTGTACTTAGTCACATTTATACTTATATTCATACTTAGTCACATTCATACTTATACACATTTATACTTGTACTTAGTCACATTTATATTCGTACTTATACACATTTATACTTGTACTTAGTCACATTTATACTTATATTCATACTTATACACATTCATACACATACATACTTGTACTTAGTCACATTTATACTTATATTCATACTTAGTCACATTTATACTTATACACATACATATTTGTACTTATACACATACATACGTGTACTTAGTCACATTTATACTTATATTCATACTTATATACACTTGTACTTAGTCACACTTGTACTTATATTCATACTTGTACTTAGTCACATTTATACTTATATTCATACTTATACACATACATACGTGTACTTAGTCACATTTATACTTATATTCATACTTATACACATTTATATTCACATTTATACTTATATTCATACTTAGTCACACTTGTACTTATATTCATACTTGTACTTAGTCACATTTATACTTATATTCATACTTATACACATACATACGTGTACTTAGTCACATTTATACTTATATTCATACTTAGTCACATTCATACTTATACACATACATACTTGTACTTAGTCACATTTATACTTATATTCATACTTATACACATACATACGTGTACTTAGTCACATTTATACTTATATTCATACTTATACACATACATACGTGTACTTAGTCACATTTATACTTATATTCATACTTATACACATTTATATTCACATTTATACTTATATTCATACTTAGTCACATTTATACTTATATTCATACTTATACACATACATACGTGTACTTAGTCACATTTATACTTATATTCATACTTAGTCACATTCATACTTATACACATACATACTTGTACTTAGTCACATTTATACTTATATTCATACTTATACACATACATACGTGTACTTAGTCACATTTATACTTATATTCATACTTATACACATACATACGTGTACTTAGTCACATTTATACTTATATTCATACTTATACACATTTATATTCACATTTATACTTATATTCATACTTAGTCACACTTGTACTTATATTCATACTTGTACTTAGTCACATTTATACTTATATTCATACTTATACACATACATACGTGTACTTAGTCACATTTATACTTATATTCATACTTATACACATACATACGTGTACTTAGTCACATTTATATTTATATTCACATTTATACTTATATTCATACTTAGTCACACTTGTACTTATATTCATACTTGTACTTAGTCACATTTATACTTATATTCATACTTATACACATACATACGTGTACTTAGTCACATTTATACTTATATTCATACTTAGTCACATTCATACTTGTACTTAGTCACATTTATACTTATATTCATACTTATACACATACATACGTGTACTTAGTCACATTTATACTTATATTCATACTTCTACACATACTCTCACTGATTAGATAGGGAGTGACTTGGGCAACAGGAAGACACATTTTAATATGAACCAACAATTTACATCTTTGGTTGTTCATCACGCCAAGGTCACACGTTCTCCTGGTTGAAATGTTTGCTTTGCAGTTTTTCCTTCAGAAAAAGCTTCATACCTGCAAACACACACAAATCAATATCATGTCTGTGATATTACAGGTTGTGTGTCACCCACAGCATTGTGTATCTTCTCTGGTTGTCCTTGCCAAGTGACGGCCTCATCACATCCAAAGCAGCAAACACATTACAGCGCCGCAGCAGGAAGTCCAACTGGCTGGACCCAGAGCAGACAGGCACAAACTCACCCTAAACAAAAATTTGCAGACAGCAAGTGAATGCAACACAATGAGTCAAACATCACAGGTGGCTGGCATACGTTGGCTCTGCGGTGGTTGAGTTCAATGCAAGCCACTTCCTGCTGGAGGCCCCGCAGCTGCTCATCATCAAGTTCCTGGAAGCCACTCTGGAGGGAGGGCATGGCGATGGGGGGCCAACAAAAACTGGCCTCAGAGGTGGGAGTGTCCGGGTCATGTTTGGAGGACATCCGCCACAGCTCCTGAAAAATTTATCAAAGTGAGCATCAGGTTCTAAATGTTTACAACTTTCCTAGTGCCACATACCTTCTCTCCTGCAGACTCCAAGGCACTTTCAAAGTAGAGCCTCCAGACATCACCGCCATTTTGTTGGGGTCGTCGTTTGTCCGGCACTTGAAGCTCAGGAGGTCCCGGGCTCACATCGTCGTCCATCAGCTCATCGGAACCACTGCTGTTGTTCGGGAAACTCATGGATGACAGGCTCATGTCGCACGCCATCTCCTGAAAGCAAGATGGCGTCATGACCTCCGCCAAGGCGGTGGCACCGTACCCATGCACATTTCAAGTACATGGGTCTCGCTGTCGTTTAGCGCCTCCAACTGGGCATTGTAGAGAAGCGCTTTCAGGTCCGCTCCGGTGAAGCCATCAGTCCGCGTCGCCAGCTCCTCCAGGTCCACGTCAGGGGCCAAAGGGACGCCAGCACTCAGAACCTTCAGGATGGACAAGCGGTCCTCCTGCAGGACAACCATGTTAAGACGGCCGGGAGGCTTTGGGGGGGGGGGGGGGGGGGGCACATCAACATCATCACACCTTGTCGGGTGGAGGGCAGTAGAGCGACTTGTCCAGTCGGCCCGGACGCAGCAGAGCCCGGTCGATGAGGTCCGGACGACTAGTGGCGGCCAGCACATAAACACCTGAAACACCACATGAGAAACTCTCACACATACACACTCAAAGTAGGGTTTAAATTCTTACCCTAGTTTGAAACCCAAACCTAGTGATTCCAATCACGTCTTAAACTCCGGATGGGGTTGCAAAGTCGCACGCATGCGCTCTCACTCACCTTGCAGCCCCTCAGCGCCATCCAGCTGAGTGAGCAGCTGGTTGACGACGCGGTCGGTCACGCCGGTGCTGTCGTGACCCCTCCTGGGTGCCAACGAGTCAAACTCGTCGAAGAAGACCACGCAGGGCTTTGCCGCCTGAGCCCTGTTCCAACAATAACAACAACGCTGTCAGGTGGCAACATCTAGTGGGCGAGGTGGTGAATTACACTTTGAGCAGAGGAGCCACCATCTTGTCCTATCATCCCAAGTGCTGTTATGAGAAGACAAAATGGTGGACTAAGGTCAGCGGTAAGCACTTGTCACCTCTGGAAGACGTCTCGCACCGCCTGCTCGCTTGCGCCGATGTATTTACTCAGAAGCTCGGGACCCTGAAACAAACACAGAAATATACACTGAGGGCTCCCCTAGTGGTAGATGGCAGAATCACGGAATAAATGATCAAAAGGCTTGAAACATTTATTTTTTTACTTATTTTAATAAGTCACCACACATGTACTTTAATGCAGATGAAGTTCATGCCGCTGTCTTTGGCGACCGCTCGGGCCAGCGTCGTCTTCCCGGTGCCTGGCGCCCCGTACAGCAGAATTCCCGAGCGATGTCGGATGGGAAGTTTGGAGAAGAGGAGCGGGTACTGAAAGGCAACACTTCCTGTTAGCACGCGTCAAAGCATGCGTTTGCATGTTCTTCACCTTGGCGGGAAGCAAGATGGTGTCCATCAGCTGCTGCCGCACCTCCGTCAGCCCCCCCACCGACTCCAGCCCCCCTCCGCTGGGACTGTGGAGGTCCGCCCCCCAGCGGGACGGCGGGGTGAAGTCCCGGAGAGCCTGTGTGAAGTCCGCCTGCGACAAATACGAGTCTACACACACACACAGCTGGTGACAACTCATAATGAAATTTTAAATATTAAACACAATCCGATCGCTAACTAATGCTAGCTAGCTTGTAGCATGGCGTCATAATAGCCACTTGTTGATATGCTGTAATTTTGCGTGAAGTCAAAAGATGAGAACATTGTAAAGTGTTATGATTGACAGTTTTTGTTGACTACAATTAGATGAATAAAATGTTTTCTTGGGCTAAAATGCTTCACTAAATAAAAATGGGGGGAGGTTAACTAACTATGATTATAACAAACAAGCGTGACTGAAATTGGACTAAAACCGAGACTACATTTAAAAATGGCGGATGACATTAACACTCCTCCACAACAACCAAACCATATATTATGTTTTATTCAAACAGTTTTGTTTTTATGCAAGAGAAGGCTTTGATGCAGCTGCTTAAAGCTATGGTGGTGATTACAAATAGCAGGTAGCAGCAGAGTATAAGAGATCAGCCAGGGCAATACGTTGTAAACAGATTTGTGAATCATGATTAAATTTTGCTACATTCTATTGGTAATTGCTGCAAAACGGAAAGATACAAATGGACTTTTTTTTCCTGATGAAAGTAAAGGTTCCGTAGAACAAAATGTTCCGTGGGCTTCGCTAAACCATTCAAAATCCAGTAAAAGCCCGAGTGGAAAATGGCAGTTACCGGGCGTGTCATTTTGTTGCTGGCGCGCAACATTAGCATGGAGGGCTCGCTCCAGCAGCAGCAGCAGATCCTGAGGCCGGCAGCCTTCCGTCTCCTTGGCGACCGGTGCCAAATCCAAGATGGCCGAATCCGGCTGGGATGGGCCGCATCTTGTTTGGATTGCACAAAAAAGGATGTGCGCCCTTTGGGCCTGCACAACGACGACAACAATCTCATTACAATTCTACAACTGTTTTGTTAACATGAAATAAAAACGGAAAGGCTTTTAACTCCTTCACTGTTATAAACGTAAAAAAATATTTGAAAATATTTTTATGAGTTGAACTTTTTTTCCCCCCCACTTTCGTTAACAAGAGTATGAAAACCTCGATTTTTTTTGTACATTTGAACAGGTGTAAAATTTGTGATTGGTCGCTAGTTAACTGGTGACATCATGCTATGAATCACAATTTATAATTGCCTGTCGCCTATTTTTTTTAATCTGTTTTCTTTGATTAATGAGTTGAAAAAAAAACTTTTTTTTTTACAAAACTAATAAATTGGTAATAGTCTTTGGCAATTCATTTACTGCATGAGCCTTTGGGAATTCTTTATTTATTTAGGATGTTTGTCGGTGTGTCGCACAATAGTGATGTCATCTGGCAGCAGCCAATGGAAAAGCACCTCCAGACGCCGTCGCTCCTGTTTGGCGTTCTCGCCTGCATTTTCATTTAACTCATCCCAAATGCAACGCTTGGTAAGAAATGTTACTTTTTAAAAATGTGGCGTTTTATTAAATATTGCGCAAAAATTATACAGTTAAACTACAAGAGAATCTAACGAAAACTAAGCATTTCTTTTTTCAAACTATAACTAATAAAAACAGAACTACCACGAAAACTAATTCTAGCTAACTAAATTGTATTAATATAAACAGAAAAAAAGTTGAAATGCTAAACAATAAGCCCAGACAAAGTCAGCTGGCGGCCTGCGATCCGATAAATGGATCGGGCGGTTTGATGATTTTGTGCGTTTACCTGGTCAGGTGGTTGAAGGTGCGCGAAGGCCTGGAAGAAGTGCGTTCCCTGCACTTGCGTGAGCGCGCCGTGCAACGACGTTTCGCTCTCGCTGGTCACCATCAAACACATCAGCGCGTCGCGTTCCATCATCTCGTTGACGAGGTCCAGCAGGCCTGGCGGCAACAACAACAACGACGCGTCGTCATACGACAAGAACGCCGTCGCGGTACGGATGCTGTCGAGAAACCTACTTTGCGCAACGTGCAGGTGCAGCAGCGCCTCGGGGCCGAGCTCGTGTTCGGGCGAGGTGGGCGCCCGGGTCACGTGGTCCAGGTCGTCCAGCAGGACCACAGAAGGCTGCTTCCATTCCGCCTGCGTGAAAACGCGGCGCAGCGTCTGGCGAACCGTCTCCGCCCTTTTGCCTGGCACAACAACGCGTTTCAGGAAATGACGCTGCGGGACGCGGGTGACTTTTGAGGCGAGCCACCTTGCAGCTTCTTGCACTCCACAACTTGCACGTGCGCGTCCAGCTCGTCTGCCGCTTTCCTGCAGAGGGCGCGAGACAGGGCGCTTTTCCCGCTGCCCTGCGGAAAGACAGCGTTTGGAGGTACGCGTTGCACATTTTCCACTTCTTCCCCACAGGCAATAAATCATATTTAAACTAAACAAACTTTTTCTCTTAAAACAAAATCATTTATATCCTGTACGACTACTGTAGTAAATGTTTCTCAGAAGAATGCATCACATGCTTGTAAAATGACAGTTTTTCTACCCCAAAAAATTAATAAAATTGCAATTCTTGTTCTTAAAAAAAAAAAACAACACCATTTATTAGGTAAAAAAAAAGCTACTTATTTTTGCTTAGGAAAACTCATTTCTCTGAAGAAATAAAATTTATTTGCAAGTTTGTTTAACCTGTACTTTTTTTTTTATTGAAATTTTTTTTTTTTTAACTTTACTCCCCAAAAATGTTTTTCGAGAAAATAATGTGGCTTTTGTTGCAAAATAAAGAAAAAGGCTAATCCCCCTTTCATTAAAATATATCCTTTGTTTCCTTCCTGACAAATAGATTTTTTTATTTTAAATAAACTGACTTCTTTTAAAATAAATATGCTTTTTGGAGAAGTGCAATTATTTGCCTATATTAAATTCCTAAAACATATTTGTTCTTTTTTATATTGTCAAAATGTGTTTTCCTAAAAAAAAAAAAAATTCATTTGCATTTACAAAATATGTGCTCAAACATTAACTCATTCACTGCCATTGACGGCTATAGACGTCCAAAAATCATTTGAACTATTTCTATTACTTTAACATTTTTTTCCCCCACTTTTGTTAACAAGAGTATAAAAACCTAGAATTTTTTTTATTGTACATATAGAACAGATATAAATTTTGTGATTAATCATGAGTTAACTATTGAAGTTATGTGGGGAAAAAAAGATTTATTTATTTTTTTGTTAACAAAAGTGGAAAAAATGTTAAACTAATAGAAACAGTTAAAATTTATTTTTGACGTTTATAGGCGTCAATGGCAGTGAATGAGTTAAGAGAGTCCCAAAAAGGTTGTTTGTTTTGGGCAGTGTGCTCTATTTCCCTCCCACGCACGCACGCGCCGTCATCTCACTTTGGCGCCGGTGATGAGCAGCGCTCCGCCTTTGAGTCCTCGCCCGGCGACTCCCAGCAGTTCTCTGGCCAGCGGCGTCGCCAGCAGACCGTACGACACGAACTCGAAGCTTCTTCTGCTCAGCTCGTCCACGCCGCTGCACACGCACGCACAATTGCTTTCATAGCTAAAGTGCTCAAATACCCCCGGTACGATTCCGCCGTCTCACCCGAGAGAATCTAGCGAAGGAAGTGGTGGTTTTGGCGGGTCCGCGTCGGGGGCTGGTGCAGGCGCCGCTTCTCGGACCACCTTGAGGGCGGAGAAGGCGACGCGTGAGATGACGACGGAATTAATTCATTTGTGTCAAAACAAATCCAGTCAACCTTGATGTGTTTCTTTTGTAAGACGGAAGGTGAGAGCAGAAAGAGCTGATCCGGCGGGTCGCTCGCAGGTTCCGCTTGCGGTTTTAACACCGTGACAGCAAACTCCAGCGTGTCTGGAAGGTAAAGAGCAACATGAGGAGACGTTTTTTTTTTTTTTTAATTATTTTTTATTATTAATCCAAGCAAGTGCTTATGAGAGCCATGCAGATATGAATCACCGTCGGCGGCGCGTAGGAAGACGGCGCCGGCTCGTGGCGTCAAGCAGGCCAAAGGTTGGTGGGTCTGAGTGTGAAGCCAGCCCAGGAAGGACGTCTGGATCGCCTCATCCTCGGCTTCCTCCGCCTCCGCCTCAGGGGGGACACAACACACGAGCATACGGCGCAGGGGAGACATTTTAATTATTTCTTTCTTTCTTTTTTTTTTTTTTAAAGACAAAATAGAAAAACTATTTGGCATAAGATCCTTTCATTATCTTCTGTTTATCGGACATAAGATGTCTGGTTTTTTTGGGGGTCTGACTTTCACCCCAAAAATTTATACAAATCAGACTTTATTCTTATTGCACTTTTCGGGGGGGGGCTTCTCTAATTTTCTTTACGAATCTGACTCTCCACACACACACCTAAAAAAGTGACACTTTTTTTACTTTCTTACCTTGATTAAAAAAAATTACTTTAATAATCCCTCCAAAATATTTTAGTGGATAAAATATTTCTTTAAATTTGACCTGGAAAATTTGTAATGTCCGCTAAAATAAATTTCTACTTTCGTAAATAATTTTGCCTTTTTTCATAAGAGGTAAAAAAATAAGGGGAGGGGGGGGGTCTCATGATTCCGGTGATATAAAAAATATTTTATATTGAAAATGATTGTTATTAAAACATTTTTCTTTGCACTTTTCTCATGACATTTTTTCTCCAAAAATACAAACGTTACTATATTCTGAACTTAAAAATTGTTGAGATAAAGACATTTCATCTCATGAAATGACTTTTTTGACTCACCAATGGCTTTCGAGGCCGCAGCTGAATGGAGGACGCCACTTTGACGCTTGTTTTGACTGGCTTTATTCTTACTGCTGAATGTGGCTGGATGTTGAGCCTGCCAGCCAAGGCTCGGGGAATCTGGGCGACAAACACAAAATAAATGACAAGCTAAGAAATTGTGCACGCGTGAATACCATTTGTCTCTCTCACCCAGACTCTGCCACAGTGGACATCTCCGTCCGCGTTTCGTCTTTGCAGATCAGGATCATGGCACACCAAACGCACCACCGTGACCTCCTGACCTTTGGCCTCCCCTGCGCCATCTCCTGCGGCGTCCTTCTTCTCTAGCTTTCCTCTCTCCTTCGGCGAAGGCACTTTGGAAAGCAGGCCGTACGTCATCTGCGGCTGGCATCCCGCCATGTCCACATTCCACGTGGGGCTCGACGGGAACACATGAAGCACGCCGGGCGCCACGTGGCTGACGCTGGCAAGAAACGGCGGCGCGGCGCCGCATACTCTGTAGAGGGCGTCGGCGAGCAGGGCGGGGACGTCCGGCACTGATGGAAGGTCCCTAACCGGGTCATGGATGCCTTTTGTCATGTAGCCAAACAGACTTTTCAGATCCCACTGCTGAGTGGGAGGAGGGACGGTTTGAGCGGGTGGCGCGGGCGCCGGTGGCGGGTCCGAGTGGAAGCGGGGAGAATCCTCGGGGCGGCTGCTGTGCTTCTTGGGAGTCACCACCAGCTCCGTGAAGGGTTCCAGGCGACCGTAAGGAACCGAAGGCGACAAGGACGCTGCACAGACGACGGCGAAGTCAGCCATTTTGAAAAGGTGGCCACAAAAACGCAGACCCGAGACTAATCATTTCACTTTTTTTTCCCCCCCCTCAGCACCTTTTCGCAAAGAAGGCACAACCTCATCAAGGGCTGTTAAGGAAAGAATAATTCTACAGGTTATGCTCAATAAAAAGTTCATTCTTTTCTGTGGTTCAATCAAAGAGTAATAAAACTCTTACATTACACATGTGAAAAACATTTGTTTGTTGGCAATTTCCTACCTAATTTCTAGCTTTAAAAATTATTTTGGATTGTTTCTTATGTAATATTACATTTTCTTATGATTGTGAATTTGGCCATTTGTTAGTCATAAGCTACATACAATCATAAAAAACAACAGCATACATATTTCTTTCTTGATAAATGACTATTGAAAATAAAATAAATAAATAGTCAATTTTTTCTCGATAAATGCACAAACAAAATTTGTTGCTTTTTACTTAAAATATTACTTTAATTCCCGGAATATTCCCATTTTTCTCAATAAAATAAAACTTCATTTATGGGAAATTACTACTTTTCTCTTAAAAAAAACATAACCCAAATTTGTTCTTGCAATATCTGTTTCTCAAACCAATATTACTTATTCTGTTACAATTTTTTTCCTTTGGCAAAACTCTAAATGGTTCATTATTCACCATTCAATACTATGATATAGTTCATAGGATTACCATTTTTTTCTCTGAAAATAAAAACGTGTTTTTTTTTTCTCTCACAAGATAACCATTTGTCTGGAATTTTTTTTATGACTATTACTACTTTTTTTTCTCAAAAAAATTGCATTTACTCTGGAATCAAATGCAATTTGTTTTCAATAAAATAAAGACTTTTTTTTACAAAAACAACTAACTTCAAAGGGCTTTTTTTGGGGGGGGAATACACAATTATGTGACTCTTACGCTGTTTAAAAAAAAAAAAAAAAAAAAGGGAGGGTCTTCCAACATTTTGTACCTATTTGGATGTAAATGACTGTATGACTGTCCACCCACACGGGGAAAACCGCATCTGGGAACACCACTCTGATCTGATCCAAAAGCTTCTGCTCGAGCACACCACTGTGGAGCTCCTTCAAGTATCAGGACACACGAACAACACCATGAAATATCATTTCTCATCCCACTAAAGCCACACGGCAACATACCAAGATTTCCCAGTCGTCGGCCGACACCGGCTCCACAAAGACTCGCTGCACCGACGACACCTGCTGACACGGCCGGACGAACCCCTGAGGAGCACAACAGGTCCATTTACCTGCAGCGGTCGCCCCCACAACAGACGGACTTTTACCTCCTCTCCGTCCCGCAGGCCCAGCTTCTCTGCCAGGTGTCTGCACAGCGCCACGCGGCGACCGTCCGAGCCGGAGGAGCTGCGGCTCAGAGTCCAGCTGAGGAACGTCGGGGGGCCGTCGTGACTGCTGGAGAACTCCAAGGCCTGATTCTGGAACAAAAGTCGCTGACGTCACGCTGGACAACAAGAAGCAGTAAAAGCTATTTAAGCAGTTACACGGCATATAAAATGCGCCCGTGCCGCTGATGACATCTGGATAGGTCAATGTGTCTGTTTTACATAATATTCCTAATTGTTTTACTTTTTCCGCCTTTTTCTAACTTGAATATTTGATCATTTAAAGAAAACGTAGAAAATAGTTCCTCAAATGCCTCATAAAAAACTTCATCATGGCGGCGTCTTCAATTTACACATTAAAAATGCCTAATCTATCATGCTCGTTTCAAGTGCTTCCCTTCTTATACAATGAACTATTTCATCTTCTTACACACATTATGCATATTTGACTCAAAACAAACATGTTGGTGTGTTGTGGGGCGAAATGAGCCAGTTATCCCAGCGAAGCGGAGAAAAGGAAAAAGTGAGGCGAAAATAAACTTTTTTTTCTTCTTTTAACCAAAACTACCAAAGGTTTCATGATCTTTTTTTTTTTTTGAAGTGAAGTTTTCATCGCCAAACTGTGGTCGAAAAGGTAAGCTATATTAAATGTCGATCAATAATTAAACAATTAGTTAAAGTGTAAAGATTTTTGGGAGCGAATGGACTTTCATCAGCCTTCTCGAATTCAAACATTGGAGTTGCCAACAAGATTCTTACACTTAGTCTTGCAGTTTGTCAACAGTGTCATTGAGCTACTAGCGATGAAGTTATTTCAGACAGATAAGTTTTGCTCAAATGGAAGTGAACTGACAGCTACACCACGCAGCTCGTTTTCATTCATTTATACTAATCTACGTTAGTCTTTGACGGGGAATAACACCACTGGTTTACCTTTAACTAATTTTGTGAATTCCTATTCAACTCGGTGAAATATATAACGTCATCTAAAACGTGAATGCGTATTTCAATCAAGCGTAAATGTTTGGCCAAACTTCCGAGTAGTTAGCCACTGCGGCTAACTGTAGCTAGCTTACCTCGTTCAGCGACAGATGGGAAATTAACTTAGCGGGCAAATGGAGGAAGCAGTTTTTGGCGCTGATAAGCTCAACCGTCACGGGTTGAATGCCGCTCAACATGTCTCACAAATGAACTTTGACTAAATGTGACACATGCTAAAGTAATCGTGCAAGCAAATCCCATCGATGCGCTCTGACAGCGATTGGTTTAGATGTAGGAAGCGCAGGGTGGCTAGTTTTTCAAAATAATATCGGGCGCGCTTTCGATTACATTGCCGCCCTTTTCCAAAGGGATTGTGTTTTTATTTTGAAGTGCTAACAAAATCGACTACGGAAACGATGCTTTAAAACAAAAGTGTACAAAACTTAATTGTGATTAAAGGAACTTTTTTGGGTGAATTTTCATCAAATACATTGACAAATTGTACTGACATTTTTCAAAACGCGACGCGAAGTTAAATGTTTCACTGATTATAATGTCTTTCTAATGTCTTTCTAAGTCAGTTGCGCATTTGACTCCTGTAGCAAACAAAGGGTTAATGGCAAATTTACAACATTATAAAAAAGGCTAAATGATAATAACGACACAAACTTTAATACATACAAAACAGCATATATGCACTACTCATTTTCCCTAAGAAATAAACACATTTTAATCTAAAAGACATCACAATCCATTACCAATTAACAATTTAAGACAAAAACATGACGCACCTCGTTCCACAAACCAAGGGTGCTAAAATGGTTGGAAACAATCGCTTCGGGTGAGTCCACATCCTATACAAATAAAAAAAAATGTGTGAACAAACGACTGACATGAGCAGTGATGAAACATGAGATTTTTTTTTTTTTTTGTCAAAAGCAAACTTACATGAAGAAATAATCAAGATCCGAACAACAGCAAGCGTGGAGCAGCACACAATTGAGTAAACTGAGCAGGTGAAATCTTAAGCCTTAATTACCTGCTCACCCCAACAACACCTGCTGATGGCGCACACCTGCTGATTGCGCACACCTGCCACAGTGGCCATTTCACACAACTGTCATTTACAACTCCCTTTCAAAAGAAAAAACACGCACGCTTTTGAAACGGAGGGACATTTTATTTTGAAGTGCACTGAACAAAAAGCTTCCGTAAAGTAAAACAGTCGCTCGTTTGACAGTGAATTTGACCATTTTTGTGTGTAAATTTTGTTAAATTAGAATAAGCACGACTTTTAACTTAGCTGTAGACGCTAATAAGTTTAAGGTGATTTTGCAGCGCTGGTGACTTGTGACTTGCCTTTCAAAATAAAACAGCACGCGTTCAAATTCGTACATTACTGACTGGCAGTACCGCGCGTCAATTAGTCTCTACAAACTGTGATTTATAGCAAATTTGTGTTCATTTACATTAATAAAGATATATATAAATAAAACTATAGTACTTGACTGTTTCTAAAAGGCAACTAAGCGAAATTCTTTCTGGAAATAGTACAGTTAAAGATTACCCATATATCAATCAATCTATAGTTGCTTTCCTGACGGAGAAAATCAGTGATAAAGTTGTCTGATTCACTGCAGCAAAAACACACTGATATATATATATATATTTAAATAACAGCATTAAAAATGACCACTTTATTTACACATTTGAAAACAGCTATTTGTGTGTATAAAAAATATAGTTGCAAACTTATGGACTTCATCTGCGGTCCAATTTATTATTGAATACGCGCTGCTCGAACATCTCAATCCTCTGGAAAAACAGGTAAAGGATTAATCGATTATTCACATAGTACACCGTCTATGTAAAAGATATCATCGTTAGAGTTTTGTTACCACGGCGTTGGGGAGGCACGTCCCGAAAGCTTCAAGCACGATGTTCAACTCTTTCACCGACTTCCTGTAGTCTTCAAAAGACAGTCTGTCGTCATTGTCGTGATCCTGTCAATTGGAAATATTCTTATTGTATGTTTGATGGGGCGGAGCCACGTGCCAGACGTCTCACCATCCGCTTGAGCGTGATCTCCACCAGATCTTTGATGCTGTCAAAAGGGTCCTCCTCGCCGTGCAGCCGCAGGCAGTTCCTCACCATCAGGAGAATCTCCTCCCTGGTGATGTACTCGTCTCCGCTCAGGTCGTACACCATAAAACAGTCTGGGGGTGGGGAAGGGGGGGGGGGTTCAGATTAGCTGGACAAGTTGAAAATCACTTAGATTTATTTTTTTTTTTAATTGTCGCTTTTACATTTGATTTTTTCATCCAAGGTGCCACGGAGGAGCACGCACAGGCCCTCCACCCACTCTTTGGAGCTGACGAAGCTGTCGTTGTCCTTGTCGAACGTCCTAAAAACTGGAAAGCGGATCATCATGTCGCATTCCAAACCGACTAAAAAAAAAAAATGGCATCTCTGTGTCATAAGTCAAACCTCTTTCCATGATGGTGTTGTTGGTGAGACCAAACTCATTTGTCAGTATGCTTCTGAACTTCCTTTCGTCCAAGCTGCTTTTCCCAGTACTCGTCGTCTGTCCAAGGATGGCGTAAAACTCTAGAATAAGGCACTCGATCTCTGTTTGGGTGACTGATAAGACAGGAGGAGGTGCACGCGAGGAAAAAAGAGTTGTTTGAGAATTGTAGTGTTCTTCATTTCACAATACTTACACACTACTTGACGAATCAAAATATGCATTCATGGTCATTTGTATTCATTAATAATATGTTGTTTGTTTACATTCAAGTGGAACATTTTCCTTCTTCCCAGCAGTCTACAATTGCAAGCCACATAACACCCAGTGCACACGTGATCTGGTCAGCATAGTAACTTACAGCGGTCCACTTGTTTCGATAAGGTCTTGGCGAGGTTTTGGATCAATCTCTTGGACATGTTTGTCCCTACTTTTGGCCGCAAAAGGGACGACCTGTGGCCGGAAGTTGACGTGGAGTCACCTTAGCAAGCACCTGCCAGACAAGCAACAAAAAGTTTGCACAGCGACACAAACACATTCTATTCATTTTGTATTGTATTCCCCGGTTTACCTGGCTGGGTCACGTCATCGTTTAATTCCTGACTAGCGTGGGAGCATGTCCGTCCACAGGGCAACGGGGGCGGGGCTCGTTGCCGGGGTAACGAAAGGGAAGGCCGAGGACGAGGCAAGGGAGGGTTGGAGAAAGCGCCATGGAGTGACTAAAAATGAACACAATTCGTTTTTAACGTGTCTTGTTAACGACAGCAAATTGTGTAGTACTCTCCGTGGTTTAGAAAGCAGAGTTTTATTGAAGAGCGCCATAGTCCTCTACATTAGGGCTTTTGGTGACGTCATCACACACGTCTAATGCGCTACGTCTATTTTATTGGAATCTTTTGCTGCAGTATGCAGTAATGCTGTAGCTAGTCATTCGATTCTGTATGTAAGTTTAAAAAATGTTTTTTTTTTAAGTTAAACCTCGGGAGAAATGTTTTGTAAATCAGCCACCTTGCTAATGGCGGAAGTGGTAGCCTGGATGTTATGCGCATGCGCATTATGAAAATTCGCGGGTAAATTATAAACAGCACAAGTACCGGACTGGCGACTGCGGAAGTTCAAAATTATCTCAATATTAAATCAGCAAAATATAGTTTTGCCTTGAGATACTAACTTAGGTCGTTCCACAAACCACTAAAGACTTTTATATAAAATCACCTTTATCCTTTGGAATAAATGGAAACGCAATAGTTTGGGGGTTCTCTATATTTTATGTTAGAATAATACATTGCCAAATTTTTGGGGCATCAATCCAGAGGACAATGTGCTGGCTCATTGTGTCCACACGGGGGCAGTATAGATATACTGCTGTAATGTTTCGTTTGAGAGGAACATTACAGACAAAAAACAGCTTGAAGCCTTTAAAAAAAAAAAAATAGAAAAAACATCTGTTCGCTACTCGCCAATTGAATAGAGTTAAGTTCACTTTTGCCATATAATAAAAAAGGAGTTAGCTACATCGTTACTAGTCGCACCACAAGGTCTGGCATGTTTGGCTTGAGGATGAATTTTTTCCCCTCAATGGCCTCAATATTTTTAATTAGGAGAAATACATTTTTACAAGTTTTAATGGGCCCAAACTATAAAGTTCATGACACATAAGTGTTGCATTTTTGTACACAACTATGAGTTAGCATTTTAAGCACTGATTAGCCTGTGACGGGCAAGCAGGAAAAACGGGTTTCACATTTAATTACTTAAGAAGATCACACGGTAACAACTGCAATACGATAACGAAACAAGAAGACACAAGCAAATTATTATTCCACAGCTCATTTACAATATCAACTCTGGGAAGAATTATTTAAAAAGGGCTACATATGAAACAAGTAAAGGTTTTCAGTCCATGTGCGGCACACACATCGTCACTCCGCCGAGCGCGGCGTCAGGTTCGTCCTGAGGGGCAACGTGGCTTCGATCCATTGGTTTGGGTTTTTGATCATGGCCGTCCACACAGAGACTTCTTCTTCCGTGGAGTCCATCCAACTGACCGCCTCGCCATAACTGTGACCTGCACGCCCCCACACCATGCGTTTACTGTTCCCTTTCCAAACAGTTTAGCGGCCCCTAAAAAGGGTCTTACCGCTTCCGCAGCTGAGTCGAATCCCGCCGATCGTGTGCTGCTTGAAGCCGTCGCGCTGCCACACGCTCAGGTCGGCGCACGCCTCCTCCAGGTCGCCGCTCTGGAAGCCGTCGTACACCATCGTGTGGTTGTACGACGGGCTGATGGAGCGCTTCACCACGTGCGTCTTCTGGCCGCTCTGGCAGCCGGCATCTGGCAGGATGTAACTTTTTTGGGGGGGCAACAAGTAAGCGTTAACTCATTCAAGGATGGCAATTTTTCTTGTGGATAACCCAAAAAGACAGCGACTGCAAATTGTGATTTTTTTTTTTTTTTTACCAAACGCAAAGACTCTAAAATATTTATATAAATATATAATATAATTTGAGTTCATTTAAATTTCCTTTAACGCCACTTTTTTTTTTTTTTTTACGTGCAATTAGTGACCGCCCCTTACTTGGAAAGCCTGTACTTGGGGAATTCCCATCGCAACGCGGCAGACACGTCCACGTCAAAATTGAGCAGCTATAAATGTAATAATAATGCATATATTTGTGGAGACGGGTCAGGTTATATTTTGCAATTTTAAAAATGCAGAAATTCACAAGTTACTTCATGTTAAAGATTTGATCAATCTTAATAGGAAAAGAAAAATGCACTGAGCTGTCACCAACGTCTTGCAAATGCAATAATGCCACCTAGTGGCAGAAAAATGTCCTCTACACAAATCAATATCACACTCGTTTTTTACACTACATCTTTTTAATTTTAACCTAATTTGATGGATTATTATGAAATTACTGTATAAATATTTTATTACATTTTTTTTCCACTTTTATGTCAAGAGTATGAAAACTTTTATGAAAAATATTTTATTGTACATTTAGAGCAAATGTGAAAATTGCTATTAATCGCGACTTAACTACTGAAGTCATGTGATTAATTACGATTAAAAATGGGACAAAGTGACCTTCACTTCTCTGGTGCAAATTGACCTTATTTCATCGTAGCATATTATATCTTCCCTTTTGGGGTGGATGACCCCAAAGAAAACATTGCCCACAAAATATAAGAACCCAGCCTACCAAAAGGAGTCGACTCTTCCATTTTTTTCGGTTCTATTTGGCAGTAGAACATGTGTTGGGTTGACCAAAAAAAACGCTGTAATGACTCACAGATCCCTGTAGATGGCGGCATTGCATGGCTTTGGATTTGGCATCAGTGCACCTTTTGGCACGAATAATGCACAACAATGTGTTTAGCAATCATCTTATTTAAGGGGTCAATTTGCATGAATTACACCACAATTGAGTCAACTGTGATTTTGACTTGGTGTTTAATTTGTGTCATTTTTTCAAAGTAGTCAGAAGCTGTTTGGGATTTTCTCTACAGCAAGATGAGGCCGCGTCATCGGCAAATAGAACTTTTTCAAAAGCTTTACAAACACGGCTTTGAGAAGGATTTTCGCGACAACCGCCGCTTTGCACGACAGAAACAAACACAAGGACGAGCAAACAAACCTCTTGACGAAGGAGTCGATGGCGCCGCCTTTTTTCGACAGCAGACCCTGCGCCTCCTGAAGCCAAATGTGAAGCTCCCCCGTGAGCGGCAGACCACCTGGGAAGGAGACGTCGTCATCGTAAGTGGCATTCGGACAGAAGTGGACGTTTGCTTTGCTCACCTTCAAATCCCTGCGGGATGAACTTGATGGAGAAGAAGAGGCTGCCGCGGCCGCTGAGGCAGTCCTGCCTCAAGTAGAACTGCTGCGTAAACATCACATAAAGAAGCTTAGTTGAAATTCAACGGGCGTCTCCGTCTCTCCTCCAGCGAGGCCGCAAAATAATGTAACAGGCCACTTCATTAGGTACCTCTGCACAACACTTCACAGATTGGTTCGTAATAAAAAAAAAAAAATACTCTAAAAAGGAAAGCATAAAAACCTTTAAAAAAAACAGCAAATCAGCCGCTGCAGCGAGTTTCATTTGTCCTATCCTAAGTAGCACCACAATTAAGTCTGAAAAACACACAGGAAGTCGGCCATTTTGGTTTGAAGCAACTATTTTGGCCAAAAGTTTTCTTTTTAAATTCAGCCACGACTACAAAAAAACTCAGCAAGGCAGCCATTTTGTTTCAAAGTGGCCATTACAAGGTCAATTTGGCCAATAATTGCGCTGATGTTCCTAATAAAGTGGCCATTGTGTGTGTGTGTGTGTGTGTGTCACCCGTGGTTGCAGGTCCCGCCAAAGTGGTTGCGTGCAGGTCCAGTCCCAGAGGCCCAGCGCCACCTCCACCTCACCCAGGAAAACATTCCTGGCCAGGGGCTCGGCGTGCCACACAGACAGGTTCAGGGTGCGACTATTCAGCACGTTTTTGCGCATTTTGTACTGGAAAATGACATAAAAAAATCACATTGGAATTGGCTGGTGTACCTAATGTGGTGTCCCAACAGCGTTCGGCGCTCTCACTTTGAGCGTCTGCTCGTAGACGGGGTTCTGTGTGCGCTTCTTCACAGCCGTCTTCCTTTTGCTGCGACTCGACACGTCGGGCAGCAGGTAACATTTGACGTATCTGAAAAGTAGCAAAACCAACCTTAGCTCGAGGGCCCGCAAATATGGAGGGCCAAATTCATTTAAAAATAAATAAATGAATAAAAGTGAAAATAAAAAGGGATATAAAAAAAATTTGAGTTAAAAATGTAATATACAAAAATATAATAATGTAATGTTTATTGATTTATTTTTTATTTCTTTGATTATATTTTTAATATCCATTTTTATTTTCACTTGTATTCATTCATTTATTTGTTTATTTTTAATTTGGGCAGTTTTGGTCCTCCATACGCAAAACCATTTGCAATAAATGATTCAATTGAACTTGTTGATGAATGCAACAAATTTGATTGGTTAAAGAAACAGTCCATATGCTAATTTCGTTTAAGGCACACTACAGATTCGGAAGGTCATGTGCAGATTAGGTTGACATGGCAACACAGAGAGGCTGAAATCCGATTGGAGAAAAAAAAAAAATGAAGAGCACTCACGGGTCCGAACGGTTTTCGTCGGCCACGGGCGAGATGTCTTCGCAGCGGTGCACCCGGACACGCAGCTCCCCCTTGTGGCCGTCGTAGGCCAGCGAGAACTGCAGGCGGCCGCGCACCTCCACCACGCCGAAGATTCCCGAGCTGAACAGACTCATCATGCCGCCGCTCAGCTGCGCGGGGGGACAAAATCCGGCGTCACTCTCGGCTGACTCATCTAGAAGTCAACAAAGTGTGTGCGTGCGCGTGCGTGTACCGTATAGCTGGAACGAGAGTTGTCTTTTTGCAAAGTCAAAGGTTCCAAGTCGGTCAGGATGCAAAGAGACACAGACTCCCTTTTGCATTGTTGCTAACAACAACACAAATACACAAACGCAGACAGAATCATGTCACAATGAAAAATAATTTTACGAATGCAATGAAAATTCTAAATGGACTTAAAAAATTCGGCATAACTTTTCCTTCAAATCTGCTAGCTTAACGCTAACACAACGGCGATCACCGTAGACGGGCTAAAGTAGCATCGATGTTGCGACAGATATTTGAACACAAACTGCCGCAACAGTTGGGTCAAAAATAACTTGGGCCAATTTGACCACAACTCAGAAAGTTGGGTCAAATTGATCCGTAAAGTGGATCGGTCCAATTTTGATCCACAATTGGGTTTTTCAGAGTGTATAATTTACTGACCGACTGAGACCATCTCCATGGAGAGGATATTTATGTATGTACTGTATGTGTATTATACTGCCCCCAGGTGGCCAAAGTGCGCACACCAGAAGAAGCAGCAAACTCAACAGTTAATTGCATTGTGCTGTATTAGTGTTTTTTGTTTTTTCTTATGAAAACACACATTTTTGGTGTTTTTTAGGGGAGGCTAGAACGGATTATCGGCATTTCCATTTTAATGGGAAAAGATGATTTGAGTTTTTCGTTACTATAGAAGACGACTTCACAGACCTTTGTTGCAATTCTTTCGGAAACAAAACTGGATGGACTCCTGAAAATGTTACAAAAAGTTGGAAAAAGTCAGCAAAAAAAACACAAATAGAACAATTTGGGGGAGGGAGAAAAAACGGACCCTGGGCTGTCTTCCACAGACTCTTTCAATCGTGTCTCAGCCTCGTCCGGGGAGGAGCTGCTTGACCGATCATCCGTCTTGCCGTTGAACAGGCCCACCCCCGACGAGTCAGTTACTATGGAAACCAAAAATAAATAAATAAAATCATCCTGATTGGGTTGCATGACTTGATCGCATGAAACGTTTGTTGAGAAAATACAAAGTGAGTGACCGATGATCTTTGGCGCGCGGCGGCGTATGGTGGCGTGCACCAGGTCCGAGCCGGACATACGGCCGCGGTGCCGCCTGCTGGACGCCTCGCGGAACCACGCCCCGGACTGCGAGTGCAGCTGCGACGGGTTGGCTCGGCTCTGCAGCAAGCTCCTGTTGACACAGCAAACACGCGTGATGGCGACATTCTTCTTTGATGACATTGGAAGGCAATCGGGCTCATTATTCAAATTGTCAACGGCATGTGTGGGCGTGTCCTGTTATACAGCGTTTACCTTGATCTTTATGTTCACCGGAGCGCCAGTCAAATACGTTAAACGCTTCATTTAAGTACGAGGAAGTGCTGTTTTGTATTCGAGCCCCAAGCCATGGAAAAGTCCTTTTTGGGCAATTTGGTGGCTATGTAGTATTAAAGAACACAAATTGAACAGGAAGTCGGCCATTTTGGTTCAAAGCGGGCATTTTGGGGTGAATTCCAGGATTCCAAAGTTAGAATAAAAATATCACCCGATACCTACACGAAACTGGGTAGACATCGTAACTGGAAGCGCAAAAAAAGTCTCAACGACCCATGCCGGAATTTCAACAGGAAATCGGCCATTTTCATGATCATTCGATGCGTTTTTTCAGCTTTTACATGACATTGTGGTTGATGGGAACTGTTCCTAATGACTTGACCCTTGTACAGCCAATTGCAATGGAGCAAGTGTACCTAATCTTGTGGCCACTCAAGTGGAAGGCTGTGGTTCACCTCTGACCTTACGCGTCCTTCGTCTTGGCGTCGTAGGTCCAAGTCTCGCTGGAGTACTTGCAAAATGGTGTCCCGCTCCTCCTCCGTCAGGTGGCTCAGGTCCAGAGACCCCACGCCACTTTCGGCCTCCATGCCTGTCCATAGAAAACACACACAACATTTATTTTTTTTAAAAAGGTCTTCCTTTGTCCACTTGCAACTCTTGGCCTATTATGACAGCTCGTCTCAGCTGGCGTGTTTTCCCTCCACGGGCTTTTTGGCCGTCAGCAAAACTTGTCTTGTGTGCTCGCAATGTTGCCAACTGACTTGACTGTTGCACTTCCTGTTTGTTCCCTGCTCGCAAATCTTCTTGTCCATTCCCAATGCTTATGATGCTTTTCTGTCAACTGTCAAGTCTTCTGGGCTAGCAAGAAAAATAGTGACGGTAACCACAGGGTGACATTGATGCCTCGGAGACATCATCCTCTGACTGATGGGGACTGTTAAATAGGAAGAAATACAACTGTTAATGTCTATTAGTTTATTTATTATTCATGGACCGCTGATGACTCGGCAACTTTTCATTGCAGTTGGGTTAGTAGTTTTTATTTTCTACTTCCGCTTCACATTCACTTAAAAACCTTCGTGTGTGTGTGCGTTGCCTCAAGGGACCCGAGGAGTAATTGGCGCATGCGCAGTACGGCGACTCAGTTGGTCCAACCGGAACTGAGTTAACATCGACTTGCCTGAAGCGATGCAAAACAATTGTCACAAGCGTATTTTTAAAAATCTTTTCTTAAAGTCTCTTTCATAAACGTGTGTGTTTGTGTGCGTGTTCCCCATTAGTCGCATGAAACGTCGCCTTTGACGTATTTGTCGTCTTTGTGATCAGCCCACGCGTGAGACCAAACACCTGTCGCCCTTTTTTTTAAAGAGGCACTGACACGTTAGCAAGACAGCATGATAGAAACGAAATGGAGTTACTTTACCTTTTAATCGATAGTCTCGTGTAGCTCCATTCGTAGGAAGTTTGCCGCAAACTTGTGTGTTGTGCGTGTGCGGGCGTGGGTGTCGTAGACTGTTTTTGTGTAACGTGTGTGTGTGTTGTGTCAATTCTGTGAACACGCCTTCTGTCGGTGGGAGGGAGGAGCGAGCACGTGCGTGCGTGTGTGTGTGCGTGTGTAGGTAGGTGGTTTCACACAAGGATGTCAAATTATTAACTTTTCAACTCGAGCTGAGTAATTATGGAACAAATAATAATCATAAGTTGATTTTTGTTGAAATCATTGTTAATAAAGATTATTACTCAATTTCAAAACTTTAAATTTTTTCGATTTACCAAGAGAACTCCAAACAACAATCAGACAATAAATTCGTAATGAATAAAAGAATAATAAATATTATTATTGTTTTTATATGGTTTGTTTTCCTGAGTTTTGTTGTATTTCCTGTCTGTAGGTACAGCATTTGTATGTGAATATTCATTTACATGAAGATGAATACCTCCAATAGCATTCAATGCTAATTTTTGTTAGCCTGTCAACGAGGTTTTCATTGTCTAACAATGAGCTGCTGATATTTCTAAAACAAAAATGTGCAACGTCTGTAACTCTTTGTGTGTTTAGTTTTATAGTAAACTCCAACTAGGGTGTCAAGAAACACCTGAAAGTATGAATTAAACGCACGTCGCCCAAATAAAAGTGACTAGTTGTCAAATATCCGACAGTACTTGAAGGCAACATTAATGCTGGGAATGGAGGGAACGCTCAGAATGAGAACGACTTTTTTCCTTTTGTCAACAAAATTGGACGTTGGCCACGATCACTGCGGTTCTGTGAGGCTCCTTTCAAGCCTTTTTGGTTCCGGTCCAGATTGGAAGTGAGTGATGGTTCCGGGAAAGTGCCCCCCTCCGAGGCCTCATTCGGGGTGAATGCCAGCCAGATCTACACTGAACAGCCAAAAGCAATTGAGAAATGAACTGGAATATAAAACGTGAAAATAAACTACCTACAGGACATAAAAACAAGCAAAATTATTTTTTTTGGGGGGGGGGGGGTAGAAAACGGACATTTTCCACGTACATCTTCTAACTTTATTTCAGTGACGAAACAAAAACAAGCAATCCAACATCCTTAGCATTAGCATGCATAAAAGACTTCTTTATGTCGAGTGTATCTACAGAAAAAAACTGCACTCTGAACACAATTCAACACGAAAATACACACAAAATTAGAGCAGAGGAGACGTGATTTGCTTCCAGTCCTACTAAAAGGAGGGGGGGGGGGGGGGGTCATGGCGACCAATCGTAAAAATGCATTGTCTTGTCACCATCCCGTGCGTCACTCTTCCTTTCGTCGTCCTTTGTCGCCGGCCGGTCACCTCACTGAGGCTGCTCTCTGCGCACGCACGCACGCACGCACGCACGCACGCACATACACGGATGACATCATAAGAGGGGTTGCAAACTGAACAATGTGGACAAAAGTATTGGGACAGTCGCAAAATGTTGTCTCCTAATACTTTTGTCCATCAATAATCAATGGGTGAGTCATTTTGAACAGAGATGTACTGATTGTTGCTTTGCTAATGCTATAAAAGGTCTATTTCATGTTTTACATGACACTTTTCTTTTGTGCCATCACCATGCCTGTAGTGAAATCACCAAAAAAGAAAAGCCAAAAACCAAGGAAATTGGCACAGTCCAAATTCTACATTAAAACTTATTTCAAGGTTGTGCCATCGTGCGTGCAGCTTTCCTGTATTGCCACCAGAGGACGCCATTTCAAACACTAAGCCTGCATTGTATAAAACGTATTTGAAAGGTATTCTTCAAAGTGTGAGTGTTTTGTGTGTGGGGGGCTCACATGGGGTCGTAGTTGCTCTGCTCGTTGGACTTGAGGAAGCGCATGGCGAGCGCGCCGGCGGCCTGCAGGCAGATGACCAGCAGCACGCCGCCGATGAAGCTGGACAAGTTGAAGCGGGCCGGGGACAGCTGCGGCCGCGCTTTGCCGCCGGCGCCTGCGTGAGACACGCATGCATCCGGTTGGGAGGGGCAAGGACGGCGTGACGCCAACTCAATTTACCTGAGTCACCGCCTCCGTCGGCCACCGTCTCCACCACTGCACACAAAACCGCAAGCAACAGTTAGCGTGTGCGTCACTGCTGGATTAGCATTTCCCTGCTGAAATGAACATCGACAGCTACATGCAATACGACAAGTCGGATGACTCATCACAAATGTGGCGTTGATTGCAGCTCTTCCAATTTGCGATATACTGATCCAATCCACTAGCAACTCTTCCTGTCCACGACCTTTCATGCTAGCACCGCTTGCTGTCCAACGTGTCCTGTCAGCTAGCAACTCTGATGATATGCTAGCCCAACAGGCTATTTCCTGTCCACAAAAGCTTTCTCTATGCTAGGAAGTCGTTGAGAATGCTAGTGATGCTGCTGCTTTGCCCGCTATCCCTTTAGCAACTCTTCCTCCACACCCGCAACATGTCCAGTCTGCTAGCAACTCTTACGGTTGTGCTAGCAGTCTGCTAGCAACTCTTACGGTTGTGCTAGCAGTCTGCTAGCAACTCTTACGGTTGTGCTAGCAACATGCTATTTCATGTCCACCAGCAGCTTTCTGTCTGCTAGCAACTCTTTGAGTACGTTAGGGATGATGCTTATTCCTAGTGACACTTCCCGGCCTGCTAGCAATATTAAACATATTTTTGTTTTAAAAAAATTAAAAAGGTAGAAACTGCACCCTCTAGTGGCGGCGTCGTACCTGTGCAGAGCTCCGACACTCGGGTCCAACTGCAGTTCCTGGAGCTGTCGGCCACGTTGCCCTCGTCCGTCACACACATGCCCGTGTCGTTACCTGAGAGCGACACAATAACTTCAAGGTGTGTGTGTGTGTGTGAATTGTACAGCATGTGTGTGTTGTGGAATGCTGAATAATTCACGCGCTACAAACCACAGCAGCTCACATTACAGCAGCTGCCATGCTAGTATTACTGCCAACGTGCGTGTGTGTGTGTGCGTGTGCGCGTGTTTTACCGTCGGGACACAACCTCCAAACGCAGCCGGTCAGGTTGAGCATGGAGTCGCCGACGCAAAGGTCACATGACTGAGCTTGACTACAATCTTAAGGAATGACAAGAGCTGTCAATCAAGTGTTGCTTCACTTTTGATTGACAGGTGATCAATAAAGTCAGAATGAGCGTTACCCGCTTGTGAGTGTGCGCAGGACGCCGCCATCAGCAGCAGCAGCGGGCAGAAGAACGTCTTGATGGACAGATTCGGCATTCTGGACCCAAAATATAGCGATCAAAAAGAAAGATATATTTTTAAAAAAGTACAAATAGTAGAGTAATAATCAAAATTCCTCCAGTTGGCTGAGTGCTGAAGAGCGATGTGGCAATGGCAGCAAGAGGACGGAAAGTGTGTGTGTGTGTGTGTAATGAGATCCAAACGTTGTCACTAGGCAACCATGACAAGACCCACCCGTCCTCAGGTCACCTGAAACGCACGCACGCAGGTACAGTTGGCATCAACTACATAAATAAAAATGGAGGTCATTGCTGTGAATGTAACTGTAGACGTAGAACATTCGAGGTTACCTATAGAATAGATTTAGAGATATCGAGAATGGTTGGTAGCCATAAAGATAGATATATAAATAAATGCTATTAAACTAGACTAATAGTTAAGCTAGCTAGAGGTAGAATAGATAATCAGAGCTAGATCAACCAGATCAAACTAGAGCTACATAGATTTAGAATAGATGAGATGTCGGCTATATCCTGCGGCAGCTCTATCGCAGATACACAATCGATCTAGAACAGAAAATTCTAGAACAGTAAATCTAGAATCTACATTTATACTAGATGAAAGCTAGTTTTTTTTTGCCAGATTTGGTGGAATAGACAGTTGGCAGATAGACAGATAGCTCCAGAAAAGATGCAAGATAGACTCTAGAATGGACATTGGTAGATTATATGGAGCTGTAATAGTTAGGGCTAAAATTGCTGACTATAGAGCCACATATCTCTAGATTCATTGAGATATAGTATATAATATACAATATGCGATCCCAGAATAGGTCTATCTAGTTTTCACATTTAAATTTGAGAAAGCTAGCTATAAGAAGAAAACATAAATGTAGAATAGACAGATCTAAGCTATATTGATAGCTAGCTAGCGCTATAATCGGTGCAAAATAGAGTGATCTAGAACATAAACAGAACGAACAAAAGTAGGCTATATTGAGCCAGGGTGGATAAATAGCTCTAGAAAAGATGCAAAACAGCGAGAGATCTAGACAGACATTTGTAGAATAAATTGATCTTGAATGCATAGAGCTGAAATTGTTAACAAGATCTAGTGTTACTTGAACGCTGCAGGCCAGGTGTTGGGTGGGAGGATGTTAATGTTCACACTGCCGCTGTTGTGACTCATCCACGTCTCACACTTGCTCGTTCAGGTGTTTCATTCCGGTGTCACGACACGACACTTTTTTTTTTTCTCTTTCTTCCCACCTACCTCTATCACATCATTGTACAGTAACTCAATCGTTCCACGAGGGCCTCATTTGCATACGTGAGTGTGTGAATGTGATTTGGGAGAAAAACGCGCCGACGTCGCCACCTCGCAGGCAGGAAGTTTCCTTATTTGGTCGCGATTTCCTGCGAAGCGGCAGCCCCGCCCACTCGCGATGCTGCACCCACGCTCGCCATCAAACCGGGGAAGCCTCGCGGTCTTTTTTTTCATATGTGCTCGGTGACCTTGGATGCACGATAATAAACACAAAACGTACGTTAATGAATGAGGATGTTTCATACGCGGACGTTTTTAAGGGATATTTTTGTAACGTGTCTATCCGCTAGGGGGCAGCAAAAGTAGATGTTAGAAGCAGTACAGGACAGGTGACCGGAGGAAATGTTGCATAACTCCAAAAGTGAAATTATTTAATGCAGTAGTACATAATTTATGTCGACTCGACTTGTATACTAGTACTGTAAATATACACACAGTGACCACTTTAATAGGAACACTCGGATTTTAGGACAGCCAACGCAAACAAGTGCGATGTCCAAATGTATTTTGCCTTGAAAGTGACAATGTTCACTTGTTAACAGCCCATCACATTAAAATAAAGAAAGATATGAATAAATATAATAATAATATATAATAAATATAAGAGAAGTAGAGAATGAATAATTGCAAAGACATAAACAATGTAAAATAAACTAAATGGAAAAACTGGTTGAAATGATACTCTATGTATAGATGATTAAACGTATTTACAATTTATTAAAACTAAAAATGTATAAAATGAATGAATTCAAATATAAAAACGATAAATTAATATCTTCCTGTACAATAGATCAAATGCTAATTAAGGAAGATGAATAAAAAATACGAGATATTAAAATAATCTGATATTACAAAAAAAATACATATATTTTAAAGCGGCATTGTACTGCCAGCTGTTCCTAATATTTTGACCTTCTTGTTCAATCTACGTCATCGTGAAAATGCATTTTAAATCCAGCATCAAGTGTACCTAATGAAGTGGCCGCCATGTGTCTCCATGAGTCATTACTGCGTTTCAGCACCGTGGACAGCACCCTGGCAAAAAAAAAACAAAAAAAAAAAAAAAAAACGAAAGGTGGGGGTTTGGGGGAGGGTCGCCATTAAAATGATGATATGCTTGTACGCGTACGTACGTGTGCGTGGACATTACTTACAAGAAACCAGCACAACAATGGCGCTGGACCGCAGTGGGCGTGTCTTCATCTCGATGCCGCATTTTTCTGAATGAAATTACTCCACTTGGACCCCCCCCCCTCCTGCATCCTCGCCTTCTGATTGGTGGGCGGCTCTTGCCTGTGACGTCACGGCCGCTCTCTTGTGGACAGCGCGCTGAGACCTTCAGCATCCATTCTTGCTTCGGAGCAAGCACAAGGAGGAGGAGAAGACTTTTCTCCGGCGGACCGGAGCGGGACCACCGAGCGGATCTCCCCGACCGGAAGTGCACGAAGGACGTCGAGAGAGCGTGAGGAGAGGCCGCTTGATTGCAACCATTTGCATCTTACATTCGAAACGTCAGCAATAGAGGACATCAAGCCATCTTTTTCAAAAAGGTAAATTATTAATACTCTATTATATATCTATATACATACATTTTGTATAAACATGACATAGATATATAAATATATATGTATCTCTATTGCGCGCTCATTCTCAATCGCGTAGATTACACAACAAGGGGTGCAATATGCCCCCCCCCCCAAAAAAAAAATTCTATCACGAACAGCCCACGTCACTCCTTATTTTCGATTTACAAATGATAAATAATCATTTGATTAAAATAACAAGACATGCATGTTGCTGTTGTGATTTGCTTGCACTCTAATGAGGTCTGCACACGACAGCAAGAGCGACCTAATTGGCGGTGTGGGAGGCACGCTGGCATGTGCGTGTGCCCGTGGGCCGAACACTGTGTCTGGACATCCGTGGGAGGGGGGGGGGGGGGGGGGCAACACTCCCCAGCACTTCATCACACAAGACCTAACACTAGTTTGGAATTGATGTCTAAATACAGCTGCAGGAAAACGGAGGATAAAACAAAAACAAAATGGGGATTGCCTTTTATAGGTTAGGAATCTCCAGATCAATCGGGGGGGGGGGGGGGGGGGGGGTCTGAAAGATCCGGATGGACAACCTGAATCAAGGAAGAAAAATAGGCAATCTATTTGGGATTTAAGGATTTTATTGTATTTTTTTCAGGGATAATCCTTGATCTGGAGGTGAGGGAAAATGTATCTGGATTAAATATCTTGAATCCTAAATTTGGGGAGGGGGGGGGGGGGGGGGGTAGATCCCGGATCAGGAAATGGTTATCCTGGATTCTAGACTTTGGGTTGAAAATTTTGGACGGGGAAGTTAAAATCTTACACCTACTACTCATTACCCCCCCTCCCCCTAGGAATATGAACAATTAAACTAAACATATTATCCTAAATACAGGATCTAATCCTTGCGCACTCTCGGACAATGAGAGCACTACTGCCACCTAATGCAGTGGATGTGCAATTACATGTTAGTACGCCCCCAAAAAAACAAGTTCACCGAATCCAGAACTTGGAAAAGGAAGCATGTTCATGTCGAAATGTCACGGGTTTTTCTTTGGCTCAATTTGCCAACTTTTTTTGTTTTGTTTTTAATTTGTAGAAAAAAACATTCCGGGTGTTTTTTTTGGTGCAAATCTGCCAACAAACAATAAAAACAAAATACTCGATGATTCCAGTGCTCGAAAGTAAAGGCGTTGTTTATTTCCTCAGGTTCGAGTAGCGGTCTCGCAGTCATGAGACTGAACGCGTCCGAGCTGTGGTGGGAGGAGTCTTCGGGCGCGGACGGCTCGCTGGCGTCGGACCACCAAGAGGGCCACCCACCCGCTCGGGAATCCCCGACCCTGACGGCGTGGGGCGTGGCCCTGTGCGTTTCGGGCACCGTCATCACGGCCGAGAACGCGGTGGTGGTGACCACCATCCTCGCCACGCCGTCCCTGCGCGCTCCCGTCTTCCTGCTTCTGGCCAGCCTGGGGTTGGCCGACCTTTTGGCGGGCGTGGCTCTGGTGGCCCACTTCCTGTTCCTGTTCTGCCTGGCGCCCAGCGATTGGTCCGAGTTGGTGACGTCGGGCCTTCTGGTGACTTCGCTGACCGCCTCGCTGTGCAGCCTGATGGGCGTCGCCCTGGACCGCTACCTCTCTCTGAGCCACGCCCTCACTTACAGCTCAGGACAATCTCGCCGGCATGCCGCCCTTCTCCTGCTCCTGGTATGGGCGGGCGCCTGCGTCATGGGCGCGGGTCCAGCCATGGGCTGGAACTGCCTGGATGAGCCCGCCTCTTGCTCAGTGGCTCCTCCCCTCACTCGGACGTACCTGTCGCTGCTGTGCGGCGGCTTCCTGGTGGTCGTGGTGGTCACCCTACAGCTGTATGCCGGCATTTGCCGGGTGGCGCGGCGCCACGCCCACGCCATCGCCACTCAGAGGCACTTCCTGCCCTCCAGCCAGTCGTTCGCCGGCAAGCACGGCGGCGGGCGGGGGTTCTCGCGGTTGGTGCTGGTTCTCGGAGTCTTCGTGGGTTGTTGGATGCCTTTTTCGCTGTGGGGGTTGCTGGGCGACGCTTCTAGCCCGCCGCTGTACACATATGCCACCCTGGTGCCCGCTGCCTTTAGCTCCCTGTTGAACCCGATACTTTACAGCCTGAGGAACAAAGACATACGCAAAGTTCTGCTGCACGCCTGCTGCCCCCGCAGGCACGCCGCGCAACCGCACTGCCCTGTAGACGTGTAGGACGCCAAAGTCAACTCAATCAGGACGGACTCTGGAGCAGAATCCGTGGTCTGAGGGGGGGTTTAGACATCCGGGTCTAGGGTGGAGATTGATTAATCTTAAAGGCAGTGGAAATTCTGGATATGGGGGATAAAAATGATGATTTTTGACTGAAATCTGCCAGACAACTGCAACAATGCTGTCATTTCCCCCCCAAGCCAATATGATGAGCCAAACGCCAAATTTGGCGACATGTTGACTTCTTCCATTCCGAGGAATCTGAAAATGAGTCAAGGAAAAGCCATAATTTCGGTGTAAATCCAGGATTTCCCCTGTCTTCTTTTATTCATGACACAATTCAGACCTATGCAGGGGTTGGATGCCCCCTAAATAAACATTGTTTGGCCTTGGAGGAGGTCCACGTTCTTGAGAATGAATATAATTATAATATTTTTTTATGTTTGACATCATATTTGCATATTTCTGCTGTCAAATGTGAATGAAAAAGCAACAGCCTCCTTGGAGGAGGTCATAGGACGAAAACCCCTTTCACGCTGGATCCCCAAACTGGCCGGTGTGTAAGGTACCAAATTTGATGGCATGAGAGTTGTCACGGAGGTGAACAGCGAGAAGCAAGAACACCCGAGACTCACCGGCTTTGCATTAAAAGCAATTGTCATGAGGTGAATTATCTCAATGTGTGAAGCCGCAGTGGCTGTTGCTAACCTATGCAACAGTTATGCTTTGGATGCGCACGTTTCCAGGAGCAACCGCGTGAAAGGGGCTTTGGAGAGTCGACATGTTTTTTTTCTTGCTGCTCTGACCGAGACCTGAATCCGCACCAAAAGTTTCTTCAGATTTGTCTGAAGTCACACGTGGGAAAGGAATGAAGTGCATTTTTGCTCCAAAAGGAGAACGATCTCTTTTGCGATAGAACGGCCGGCGCCAAAGCAGCGCAAATCCATGCCAGACGTGCGCTCAAAGTAGCGCTCGGAGCGTGAAATCTTTCACACTCCCACACGAAAGTGAGCACTTTTCTTTTTTGGAAGCAGGACGTGAGGTCCTCCCTTATCGTCCGCACCAGAACGTTCTGAACTGTCCTGGCCGGCCGCCATCTTGGAGGGACTCCCACTACTACCAGACTCGTTATTTGTGCTTCCTGCCAACAATCAGCCCACTTGTAGCTGCACGGGATCCTGCCGCCGAGTGAAAACAATCAGCCGCCCGCCCGCCCGCCGCTCGTAAATAAAAGCCGATTGAAGTGACATTTGTGCGGTTATGGAGAGAGGCGGGGAGGGGGCGGGAAAAATGAAAGTTATGTCGTTGAGTTCACTGGATCCAAAGGCTTAATAATAATAATAATAATAATAATGATAACGTGATGTACTTGAAATGTGTGCTACCAACACAATGTTCTAATGGAGAGCTCAGATTCTATTTTGCACACGCTCTCTTTCTTTCAAGGCACTTTTCCGCCATCGGGACTGTACGTTGCACAACCTTTTTGTCAAATGAATGAATATTTTATACTGATGAATAATAAATATGCTTTTTTTTTTTTTTTTCCTACTGAATGATGTCAGCATTCTTCCCTCGGGGATTGCGGACGCTTTTTAGAGCGCTTGCGAGTGCTTGAGCTGTCGGGACCTCAATTCAGTTTGCATTAACGCTGCTGTGTTCACTGATTGCGTAAGATCAGCTCGTTTTTTTGGAGGGTGGGGCGAAGGTTTCACTTTCTTTACATAACTTAAGTATGAATTTACAAACGGTTTTATAATAGGCTTTATGTTTTTTTTTTAATAATAAGCAGTCATCCTAGCGAGATAAAAAGAACAGAATACATTATGAAAATGTATCAAATCTCTAAATATCAATAATCATATAAACATAAAACTTTTTTCTCCCAAAACTCAAAGCCTATGACTTTTTATTTCTATAGAAATACAACTTTACGCTAAAAAATATATATATAAAAAAAAAAACACACAAAAAAAGTGTAGAATAGAGTGTGTCAAATAAATTTTAAAAATTGAACAAATATGACTTTTATAAAAAAAAAATATCTTGAAATTTTTGATTCAAAGACTAATGGGAAAATGTTTTTCAAAAATCATGCGTGCTTGAAAAAACAAATATTCATCTAAAAAAAATGACTTAAAAAAACTTCCAATTTTTAAACTTTCAAAAAAATGTATTTCATTGTTTTATGTGACTACCCAAAAATACATGAATTATCCAAAAATACATGAATTATCCTGGAGCTTTTCATTTGGGCAAATCTAGCTCAATAAAATTGTAGAAAAAAAAATATTTTTTGTCTAAAATTTGCTATCTACAAAATACGACTATCCACCAAAATAGTACTCCCCAAAATATCCCAAAACTTTTTACTCAAATATTATGACACTTGAAAATATGACTGTTTAGATTAAAATGATAAGATTTTTTTTATTTTTTTTATTTTAACTCCCCCCTTAACTCTTTGACTGCCAAAAATGTTAAATAACGTTTAGTAAAATCCTATGGAGGAGTGCCAAAGACGTTAAAAGACGTTTTTTTTTTCAAAACAGAGGTGAAACTAACCATTTTCTATTGTTGATTACTGAAAAACGGAAGAAGGTAGAAACAAACTTTTTTTTTTCTGATGAAAGATGAGAGACCAATCTTTCATTTGGTAGTATGTGTGTTTCCATAGTCCAAACACATAATTTTCTGGGGACCTTGAAAGATCAGTCAAAATGCTTAAATCGGCTGGCACCCACGGCATCCCTTTTCTGAAAACGCTTGGCAGTCAAAGAGTTAAATAAGAAGGCTATTCAGTAGTATATATATATTTTTTAACTGCAACAAAAGAGAAATTTCTGGAGCATTTTAAAGAGCAAGTAAGGCACGTTAGACATTCCAACCTATGAGACTGGTGAATAAATTCTGCTATATTTATTTTATTTTTTAAACCAGACAAATATATATATTTTTTTTGTTAGACCATCTTTGGGGAACATGAACAAAACAATGAACATCATCACTTTGGAAAAGCGAGCCGCATGTGGATACGCGTAGAGACAAATTTGAAATGATATATATAAAAATGAAGAAAAAAAAAAAAGGCACTTGAGAAGCAGGTGGTCCCCACCATTTTGTCACTTCGACATTTCCATTTCAAGTCACGTATTTGTGTTCCGCTTGTAACTTCCCCTTTGAGTCACACTTACAGTAAGAAAAAAGCTTCTAAATTGCTCCCATGCCACCACACAAAAAACAACAACAACAACAACAAACCCCCCCCGAAGAACAAATAAGGTACTTCTTAAAGACAACGTATTGATTAGAGAAATTGCGTCGCCATTAGGGCAGAAAAAACTAAAATGGATTAGATAAATAGCAACAAGTGAAGGAATGTGATTGTGACTGCGTGGAACTTTTTCTTATGTGCGAACCTGAACGTGACGACGACAAAGACGGAAGGAGGAAGGCGCCGTCACTCGGACCACTCGTCGTCGTCGAACTCGGACGAGTCGTCCTCGCTGTCGCTGCACTCCACGGCGATGCGGCGGGACAAGATGGCGGCCACGTCGTTGCTGAAGTGATCGCGCGTCTCCTGCTCTCGCTGGGCCTCCACCTTGCGGAGGTTGAAGCCTGCAGGAAAAACACCGGCAAAGCAACTTAAAACAAAATAATTCTATTGTAATTCTACTTTGTAATATATCTCCTCAACAACAACAAAAAGCTAAATGTCTAATCTTGATAAAAATACATTTAAAAAATAAGATTCTCTTATTACATATTACTTTCTCATGGGGAAACAAAAAGTCAACCTCATAAGAGTAGAAGAAAAAATCTGAAATATGAAACACGTATGTCAAAATATGACAATTTCTTCAGCCTCCAAAAATACAACATCCAAAAATCTGAATATCTAGAAAAAAAAATACAATTAAAAAAAAATATTCCATTGTAAACATATACTTTTATTCCTGAATTTTTTTTTTTTTCGTACTTCGCCCAGTTCACTTTCCCAAATACAACTTTTGAAAGCAAAAAACACTTCTGTAGAAAAATATTACGTTTATATATATTATTTATATATTACAAGAATTCAACTCTATTGTATGAGACTTTCATTCATGAAAAATACATAATAGTAATAAAAACAAAATAGCATAAAAAAACTACTCTTAAGAATGACAATTCCCTTCAATACCAATAAATATGGTTTTATCCTAGTAATATAATACATTTCCCGAAAAACACATAATAATAATAATAATATGAAATCAATTATTTTCTCTCATTTTTTTGTCTTTATATATTGTAAGATACAACTTTTATCTAAAAATGTAAAAAAAAAAGAAGAAGAAAAAAGTCCTTACCTTGTTTAATGGCCTGCAGCAGGTCGCTGCGGGCGTTGCCCGCGGAGGAAGGCTGCTGTTTCGGCGGCGCGCTGGACGGCGGCGGCACAGCGGAGGGAGCAGGAGGGGCGGGGGCGCCGAACGACGACGGCGGCGGGCCAGGGGGAGGGGGCGGCGGCGGGGGAGGAGGGGAGGCCCCATTGCCGGGCATGGGAGGCGGGGGAGGAGGGCCCATGCCGGACATGGCGGGCGGCGGGGGCGGCGAGATGAAGGCGCCCGAGGGCGAGAGCGGGGGCGGTGGGCCGTCGAAGCCGGCGGGAGGCGGCGGCACCCCGAAGCCGGAGAGCGGGGGTGGAGGAGGAGGGGCGGGTGGAGGGGAGAGGTGGGGGCGAGAGTTGGACGGAGGGGAGGCCAGAGGGGGAGCTGGGGGAGGGTGGTTGGGGCTCAGGATGCTGATGCGCTTATGGTTGCCGGCGCCGCCGTCAACGTACCTGCAGATGACAATGGAAGATACATATACTGCAAAAGTCTACACACCCAATCTACCTGGGATGTTGCCGTGTTCAGAAAGAACCAGTAACATTCAAACTCATGTCGCTACATTGACTTTTTTTTTTTGCTTACTTTTTCTTTGCTTTAGTTATTAGTAAGTTAGTTACAATAAGTTATTTAATAATAGTTACTTTGTGATAGTTACAGTTAGTTACACATCCGGGAGCTTGAATGTGACTGGTCGAAGCTCAACTTACGTCATGTCAGGGGGCGGCGGAGGCAAGAAGTCATCGGGGCCGGGCGGCGGCAGCGCCTCGAACGCGTAAGAGCCCGTGCTCAAATCGAGGCCCTCGTCCCCGGATCCGAGGCTGCCGTTCAGACCATCCAAAGAGCTCCTTGAATGCAACACAGGACCCATCATTGACTTGCGCTTCATGACCGCCAATAGGAAGTTTGCATTTGTATTGCATTTGTCGCAGTAGCACAACACCGCTTGATAAAAAAAAAAAAAACACACAAAAAAAAAAGAGTAATAAAAAGAAATAACCACAACAGAAAAAAAAATCCCCCCTGAAAAGATGCAAATTTATCTTAAATTTATTTTAGTCTCCATAAGAGCTCAATATCACAGTTTTCTGAAAAAATAAAATAACAAGAGCTGTTCATGACATTTTAAAGTGCTTTTTAATGGCACATTTAATGGGCAAGTGTCATTCATTTAAGGATAATGAAAGCCTGATTATGGAAAATTCAATAACGTCACTTGTCATTCCTTTTGTCTGCTAGCTCCAAAACAAGAAGATGACCTCCTAAAATGTACAAACACTTGTGGCTCTAATTGTCCGTCGCGTGATTGCCGCGCTCGCGTGCACCAGGGAAGGAAAAGCCAAACAAAACGGTCACATTTGTTTGTGTTCAGATGGGACAAATGTCCTAATGAGTGTCCTGTCCACTTACTCGTACTTGGGCACCACAAACTCTTCGCCCATCTTGCGGCGTTCCCACTCCTCCTTCCTGCCTTTGATCTTACGCGGGTTGAGGGTCCGCTGGTTTACGTGGTCTTTCTTCTCCTTCTGCTCGACACAGGGCAGGAATTGGACTTTAACAAAGTTAAGTACGCGCATTGCCACAAAATGGTGGCCAAGATATTTTTGTTGGGGTAGACAAACAGTTGTAAAAGATTCAAATGTATTGTACTTTAAGGTACAGTACCTGTACTGGATTAATAATAATTTAAAAAAAATAGTTTACACCACATAATAGAAAACATTGTGCACGATTTGAACATTTGAGGGATTTTTGTGCACCACTAGAGGGAGCCGGTGGTTAGCAAGGTGGTTCAAACTGCCACAGTATTTATTTAACATTCTTAACGATCAAACTTCCAACCTGTTTATTATTTATTACAACGTTGTGGTTGTTGTCAGCTGACTGGGCTTAACCATTTGGGAAAATCATGCAATTATGATTTTTATCCTAAATATCGACATTGCGATTTAATACGCTTTTTATTCTCCCAAGATCCTCTTCACGTGTATTTCAAATGAGAAATTTTAATAGTTTTTATGACAGAAATGCACCTTTGCTCTACATTTTTTGGGTGCTGCTGGTTTAGGAAGCAAGGGAGTTGGAGGGGCTCAGCGGTCAAGTATTTAACGCCGGCCACTGTAAACAGAGGTAATTCCAGCTACTTCCTGAACGTCGGCGTCCACTGCGAGACGACTGCTTCTGCCGTTTGAGGAAATGGCGGTATTCGGTGCGCGACTCACTCTGTGCTTGCGCTTCTCCTTCATGATGTCCTTGGTGTCCTGCAGCATCTTCTCCTTCCACAGGTCAAAGAAGTAGGAGGGATCCGTGTAGAATTTGAGGGCCTCCCTTCCATCATCGCTGTGCACCAAATGAGAGCATAGAACACAAAACACGTTACAACATGTTTACACGGTCAACATGTGAGAATCGCCATGTATGAAGGCGAAAAATAAAGTTGATTTCTTTTCTCCATGTAAAAAAGGCAACAACAACAAAAACTAGCAAAGTTGTATTATTCAGAAAAATGTGGATTTTTCAAGTGCTTATTTACTATGCTGGACTATTTTCTACGAGATTTTTTTCCCCCCTTGGAAAGACAAAAAAAACTATTCGCGGAACATTATAGCTTTTATCTTGGAGGCCAAATTGTAAGATAAGAATGTAACTTTTTGAAAAATACCACTTTATTTTAGCAAAACATCTTAAGAAAAAGAAGAAGAAAATTAAAAGAAGATAAATAGCTTTTTGGCATATTTCTGCTGAATTTTTCCCCCCAAAACATATTCTGAGTTTGTTCTCATGAGATCATACATTGATAATATATAAGATACGACATACATTTTGCATTTTTATGAGGAATGAACGCCACCACGTAAATCTGAATGACTTTTCAGGGAAGTGCAGCCACGTGTGATTCTGATGTAAAATTCACACTAAAAAGGGGAACCACTGCAAACACCAACGCAAGCCAACCCTTTAAATGAAAGCTTTTCACGGTCTATGTGGTCCATCTTCATAATGACCCCCCCCCCCCTCCCCCCATTTTAAAATCCTCTATTGGGAGTATTTTGGATGAATAATGCACAGCGGCGGGAACACGTGCGCATGCTACGGTTTCTACAAGCGGTCGTGAGCGACATACCGGTATGGGCTGAGGTAGTCGAGCGGCGGCGGCGGGTCGCACGTGACGTAGGTGTCCTGCACGGGCATGGGCAGCGAGGGCCGCGTGAACATCTGCTGGTCCTGCGTCAGGCTGCTGCGGAATGCCTTGCGAGTGGTGATGGCCTGCAAAGACACTGGAAAACACATGCGTTTATTTGCTTTTTTAATGCAGTAAAGTTGTTATTAGTTTTTACAGGCAAGTAAATTTTATTTTTTTTTAAACTTAACCCCACCTTCTTCTTCTTTTGGGTCCAGCTGGGTGACTTTCAACTGCAGCCTGTCCACTCGATCCCCGAGAGCCTGCATCCGGACGGTGAAGACTTCGGCCTCCTTGAACAGCCCCTTGAACACGTCCTCGGTATGCTTACCTGCCCGCGTAAACAAACACATTCATCTTTCCGTCATTTAGATTTGCGCCGGCGCACACGGCAGGCGCGCTCACTCAGGCAGCCGAGCTGGCGGATGATGGCGGCCAGGCTGTTGTTGGAAACGCATTCCAGCTCGCTGTGAATGCTCGCCGGAATGGGCTGGCGGCACACGAAGCGCGGCTCGATGTTCCGGGTGATCAGAGGCATGGTGGTGGAGGGGGTGTGGCCGGTGGAGGGGGGCCAAACCCTGAAAGTAAAAAAAAGGGTACGCAATAAATACATGGTTTTGAATTTTATATTAGGGTTACCTTGCTAGCTTTACAGTACACAGGCACATTTGAATTTACAATCAGGTGCTTTCAGTGTAGTACCAACTTGTGCCACAACATGAAGGGCAGCACTGAGCTCTGCAGGATGACAGAGCGCAGTTAAGAAAAAGAAGAGGCAGAGAAGGTCCCAATAAATCTCCAGTAATCGCTGTACCCGCATAGAGACTACATGCCTGTGAGTAGTGTTCTGTTTAGGTGTCACTTCGCTGCGTGTGTTAAAGCAGCAGTTGTGGGGCTGTAAATTACGGTATGCAAATTTCTTTAAACCCATATATCACCTTTGACATTTTGTTTTAGCATTAATTAAGGTAGTAGACTTTAATTTGATGAAATTACAGCGGTACCTCGAGTAGACTTACGGGTTTTTCAAGATGAGCCGTCCCTCGGCCAAATTTTTTTTGAGTTGAGGGCAAAAATTTGAGTTTTGTAGTGCCCCCTGGTGGCCAAGATGACCACACCCGAATGAGTAGCCCAATGCCCATTGAATTATGGTAATTTAATTTTATACATTCTACTTCAATATGTTATGACTATGTTTATTTTTTATTTTTTATAAAGTACAATACTATTGAGTGTTATTCTTTTTCATTTAATGTCTCAATGTTCCAGTAAGCTTCAACTGGTAGTGACAAACCGTTTTAAGCACATAAGAATGTACCTATTTGGAGAACTGTGTGAGCAAAAAAGTAAGAACAGGGAACACTTAAATATAATACTAAAAATGTGTGTTTTAATAAATTCAAATGTGTTTTAAACATACGGGGAGGGGTAAAAATATAAGACAATATTGTTCTATATGGTCTCTTAAAGGCTATATTTAACCTTTTGTGGGTGAGTCTGAAACATGAGACTTTGTAGGCTTCTTAGTTGCATGTGAGCTGTAGTCACATTGCATATAAATAAACTCAAGACAGACACAGTAAAGCAGAAGCAAAACTCCGGCATTCGTCTTGTCACCAGTTTCGGTGGTGAACAATTTTGATTGTGCCAATGATGCAGTACAAAAATTCCCACTCTTAATGCACACTACAACAGAACAGAACAATTCATTCATTTTATTTGTCTCAAATGATCATTTTTGCATGCTCTGTAGTTCAAAGTGCATCACCGTTGCGGTGCACTGTTTACTTACACTAACAAGGTTGCGAACTGAGTGGTCAGTCGGTCAGTGTTGCCAACTTTAGTCCAAACTATTTTGTTTTTAACTATTTACTTACACTAACAAGGTTGCGAACTGAGTGGTCAGTCGGTCAGTGTTGCCAACTTTAGTCCAAACTATTTTGTTTTTAAATTATGTCAACATAATTCGCTTTTTCTCTGAGCAAGACTATTGTGAGGCCATAGTCGACATGCCCTACGATAGCCATATTTAAGCACCCAACAACGTCACCACACTGACAAATATGTCCACAAAATAATGATAAATGACAGAAATTCGGTGTAGTGACTTTAAGTACAGCTTCCTTTTCCCCATTTGGGTTGCCTAATTATAAGCTTTATGTGCAAGGGCCTCACAGTGGACGGTGAAGTCATCATTTGACACAAATTCTTGCAACTTTTTGTATTCAGTTGTGTGGCTGTCATACGTGTACGCGAAGTTAAGGTAAACATTGCTTTTACAACAATGTGGGTGGAATGTTATCACCATGTGGTCTAAATGGGAATTCGTGTTGTTTCCCAGGGGCCATGAAGTCTCTAGCCGCGCCCCAATTGCTCCCCCGTGGTTGAAATGACACATTTGACAAGTTTTGGATTTTAAATAGCACGTCCAGGACCCCAAATGCCCCCCGAAACGTAGTTTAGCGGCGTTATTTATAAAGGAGAACTACACGAAGAGCAACAATCGACACGAAGCTAGCTCAAAATAGCCAGAATGGAACTTGGCTTCTTGGCCTTGTCAAGAGCAGGAAGTAACTTGAACGCCAACTCTTGTTTTGAGCGAAACCGGCCAAACGGTCGTCTATTTCCACGATAAAACAACGTGGAGTGGTTTTGTTGTTGGCTTACCGTCACAGCGAAGCTCCCTCTTTAGCTGTCTCGTTTGTCTGCCTTGAAAAGTTTTCCACTCGACAATGTTGCGAGCGGTTACAGTGAGTCAAGCAAACGCGGACAGGACAAGCAACGCAAGCGGGAGAGGGCAATGTCCCGAGTTTGCCAGCTTGTGATTGGCTGAGCGGCTGAGCTCCCGGGAGTCGATTGGCCGAGGCGTCTGTCACATGAGCGGAAAGGGGGTTTACGCCTATGGTTTACGCTGGCGTAACTCCACCGCTACTTTGTAGCAAACATCTGTGCGCTATTTGCGTAAAATGAGGGAGGGCGGCGGCGCGCATTCCGATGCGCGCTCCTGCGAGTTGGAACGCGCCCGAGGAATGACAGGATCGCCCTCCGATAATGAGAAGTCCATTTGGAAGGGAATGAAAGGCAGATAAACTAGGTCAAAGTGGCGTTTCCAGAAGCGAACAAGTCATAAAAAGTTTCATTAGTGCATGCATACATCACTAGAAGACAAAACATAAATTTTAAAGGAAGTAAATGGAAAAGTTTTTAATGCGCAGAACAGTATAGTAAAACATATCTACCTTCACTTGCAGTTGTAAGGGTTCGAATTTCACCTTTGACCGACCTATGCCCTGAAATTACCCGTTGACCAGTGTGTCATTTAGCCCAAAGTCACCTGGGATATGCTCCAGCTCACTCAAAATGATGTTCATGTCTGTTTACAGACATTATACACATTTCAGAATATAGAGCAGCAAAAAAAAAAAGAGAAGATGTCTCTTTGTACAGTCATTTTTTTATTGCACACAATGAACATTCAATCATTTCTTGCAGTTACAGCACAGCAAGTCTCACCTAAAAGGCTGACAACAACCTTGGTGCATGATTCACAGTTTAAACATGTCCAACTTGGTCTTTTCTAAATCCACGAGAGAGTAAAAAAAAAAAATCTTTAGCCATAACTTAGACAATGTGAGACACTTTTTTCATTCTTTGGACTCTTCCCATGTGCAGAAAAAAAAGACCGTACAAAGACAGCAATGAGCAGGCACAATGTCAGCTTGACACAGAATTTAACAAGACACACAAAACAGAATGTTCTCAGCTGCCTTTTTGTGTGTGTCTGAACAGTGATTCAATTGAACACACTTGGCTGAAAATGAAAATGTCTGGGAATTGACTAGAATTTTTTATTTTTTTTGCAAGGGTATGTGTTTAATCGTACCTTTTTATTTACTGTGCTATTTATATATCCTTGTTGGCCTGTTTGTTCTCCTCTGCACCACAAGTGACAATTCCATGAAAGTAGGCCATCCATTTGGTCCACTAGATGGTGGAATACACACAGCGGACACTTCATTAGGTACACCTGCACACTGCAAGATACTTGAAATATCTATGCTATTGTTAGTTTGGTCCTTCCAATTTCGATTACTTTATGTATTTGTTATAAATATAAAAATTGTATCATTATTTTATGACCATTGAGCGGTAAAATTTAATTACAAATGTATTTAAATTTTTACTCATATGTTATATTATTATTTATATTTTTTCGATTTAATACTCATACAAACATCCCAAAAATTAATAAAAGTAATTTTACTTCATTAATTTTATAATAATTCACAAATTATTTCATACCCCCGTCAAAAGGCCAAAAATACAATATAAAAAATCCTGAAGTTAAGAAAAAACATTTTTTAAATAAATTTTTACTTGTTTCAGACCAATTAAGTGTTGAAAAAAAAAAAAATTAATTGTAGTTTTCAAAAAAGTTTAATTAAATACATTTTATACTGTACAATATTAAGTATCCCTTAAATTTAATAGGATATTATTGAATTTTAATAAGATTTAAGTTTATATTTTAGGCCCATCAAAGGGCTAAAAAAAATGACACATTATTTTGAATTTGTAATAACTATTGTTCTGTTTTTTTCAACAGATTCTTATGTGCCTAATGAAATGTGTGGCGACGTCATCGTCTGGTATTGACGAAGCTGAGCGTGTAGGAGCTGCGCGCGTTGCCGACATCACGTTTGAGCACGCGGTGTCCGTCTCCGCCGCTGCTGTGCACCAGCTTGAGCCCAGCGGCGCGCAGCCCTCGCAGCACGCTGAACCAATAGCGCAGTACCTGCTCGTCGGCGCCCCCCACCTCAAAGCCGGCCCACTGCAAGTGCACCCGGGCCACCACGTGGTGTACGCGATGCAGCGTTCCCAGCTCGATCCAGTTCTGGAAGACGCGCCACTCGGCGCTCAGAAGGTCGGCGTACAGGAAGTGGACCTGGAAAGGGAAACGTAACAGAGAGAAACAAAACAAACATCATTTTTAATAGTGTTTGCTATTGTACTCATTCACATTTACTGTATCATTTATTACAAAAAAAAGAAAAACATATTAAAGGATAAAAATAATGAGGACTAGTCCATTCAATCAACGCCCTATAGGTTGTTTGTAGAGTGGGCATGTAGGGCCCCCTTGTGGCTACAGGCAGTAATTGAGCCTGAAGGAACTGTTGCCATGGCAGCCATGGATGGTGCAGAGCTCTGTTGCTATAGGAACACAAGTATGAGTATGACATCTTTGTGTTTATGATGGGCTCCAAGGTAAATTTGCTCGGCACCCCCTTTCTCCAAAATGTGTGTGTGTGTGTGTGTGTGTGTGTGTGTGTGTGTGTGTGTATACCGTAGCGTGTCCCAACTCAGCCATGATGTCGGCCAGTGTTTGCGACACGCCGGCCTGGCGCCTGCCGCGCGTTTTCCTCGCCGGCGTCCGCCACTCAAGCCACGTCCTGTGCTGGGTGGCGAGGCCTGCGTTGCCGTGGTGACCGGCCAAAGCGTTGCCGCGGAGACCAACGTACGCACCGGCGCCGCTGGGATCAAAGCGGTGGACGTCGCAGCCTAAAGACAATGCCGTCCTCAGGAAGGCTTCGTCTCTGCCGTCCATGCTGGGTGGAAGGCAGAGGACAGCACACATGAACACTCACGCGCACAGACACTCTCATTTAAAAAAAATATTTCACACCATGTTCTCTCTCATTAAAACACACACACACTCAAACGCATATATCCTCTCACATACTCTCAAATATTCGCACTCTTTCAACACACACGCTCCCTCTCACACATATCTCGCGCTCTCAAACACAATTACACACACTTTCCTTCACATACACTCAAAAACATTCACTCTCATACTAAAACTCTTACTTTACTCTCTCAAACTGTCTCACAAAGACACGCACACGTTCTTACACCCACACACATTCTCTCTCTCACACACACACCTACTCTCACACATGCACTTCACCACTGCACACACAAACTCTCACGCTAAAAACTCTAACAAATGCACTCACTCACTCAAAGCAACACTTTCTCATACATACTCAAACTCTTCCTCTCACACATCCACTCTCTCACACTTGTATATGCAGCCACAGTCTCTCACACACACTCTCATGCTAATAGACTCCCTCGCTCACATTATTCTGTAATACACACACACACCCTCTCCCACACCTGAAGGAATACGCAACACACAGCGCGTCTGCAGACGGAAGCAGCCACTCCTCGGCACACAGCATCCAAATTGGCGAGTCGGCACGGGGACGGGTCGCCTCGACTTGACCCGCGGCGACAACCCTGGAGCAGTTCAACTGAAGGTAACAAAAAGGCACAATACACACACTATGAATACACACTATGGAAAGTCATGTACGCCGCCTGTTGTGTGATTGATCGTCTCACATGCACGCCCCGAACAACATTTTTGACAGGAAGAATCCCCCTGAAGCTCAATGAAGAAAAAAACGACGCTTCAAAGCAAAACGGCCGACCACCCAAAGTGAGATTCTTCCATTCTATTGGGCCTACCTGTGGTGTGTTGACATACAGGACGAAGCGCTGCAGTTCTGCAGAGAAAGACGGCGCGTCTTGGGCCCAAGGCTGCAGCTCCAAACGCCGGACTCCAACCTAGACACACGCAAACACAACAGCATTGACAGCGCTATCATGAATATCCATCAATATATTCCGAGAAAAATATGAATTACAGGAATCACCACCTCTGAATCCCTGGCCACATAAATGTACAGATTTTTTTAAATGTTTAATCCAGGTTTAAAAAAAGTTTCTATGCCGGTCCCAGAAAGTGTCCTGTGGCACAAAAAAGTTTGGGGATTACGCCTGAAAACCAACACACCTGAGGCCATGTAGAAATGATGCATCAATGTATATAAAGCCCCCCGGCCTCTGGCTCTCCCCACCCCCCTCCAACCCAGACGGTGCGCTGTGGTCACCATGGCAACAGAGATAAGTAGCAGGGGGGTGGGGGGGGGGGTGTTATGAATCACTGGAATGAGTCAGAGAGTTTAGCCTTGAGCAGAAAAAAAGAGTGGAAAAAAAAAGAAGAGGTAGGTGGGGGGTGGTGGGGGGTTGCTGAGGACTTACAGGGGACACGTTGACGGAAGGTTGCAAAGGCCAAAAGAGACGAGAACAGATGCCCCTCCACCCCCGGCCCACCCCAATCTGATCACCTGTTCCGTCATGTCTGGACCGTGTGCATAACATTGCAATGTATTAGAATGCAATTTTCAAAATCGCAAATGCTGCAATTTGGAGGGGAAATTATTTCTACATTTTTCTGAAGATTAAGTGCTTATTTGACACGTGCAAGTTTTCACCTTTTTGTACGGTTGAAAAAAAAACATCAGTGCAGTCCACATGTACTGTACATATTTGATTCATGAAACATGAAAAGTTGAAGTTTGCGTGATAATGATTGTTTACAGACTTACGCTACGTCATAATGAATGCTTTATAATAAATCACAAATTGTAAGACAGATTAATCAATTTGTAGCAGATAGAAAGACTTAAAAAATATATGAGGACCTTGAAAAATTATATTGAGGGAAATAAATCCGATTATTTTTCAAAATTGTTCAATCCCACTTTAAAAACAGTTGGTTTAAAATCAACCCGACTATGAGTCAAAAAAGTGATCAATCCTCTATTTGGATCAATTTGATTTTTTGAATTTTTATACAAAATGACCCCATTTTTGACCCAAGTAAAGAATCTGAGCAATATTTATGAGTATATTAATATTTCTTGACCCATAAATTGGATCGGTCCATTTTTTAAAAATCTATAATTGGGTTACTTTCGACCCAACTGTTTTAAGAGTGTGGGATTGAACGATTTTGAAAAATAATCGGATTTATTTCCTTCAACATTGCGATTGTGCGATGACTTTTTTAAGGTCCTCATTTCAAGGCTAGATTCAAATCTGGCTTGCAGTTATAAAACTGCAAACTCGCGCTTACATTTCTCCAGAGATATGTTGACCCTCACATCTAAATTCTGAAGAAATATTCTTTGGAACCTACTAAAAAACATACCTGAACACGTGATGGCATTTTCTCAGGCGACGCTTACATACCTGCCGCCAGTTCATCTCGTTCTCATCCTGGTACGCACGCGCTCCCTCCGCCTCCATCGGCGGAACCGACATCCGGCCCGCCGCTCCTCTGGGGCGCTCCCTCCCGGAGCTCCTCTCCGGCTCGATGCTCATGACGGGAAAAAAAGCCACGGCGGCCTCGGGCTGGTCCGTGGGCAGCCGCGGTGCGAACGTGACCAGCTGGAACGCCAGCAGCAGCAGCAGCAGCGGCGGCGGCAGCAGCAGGAGGAGGAGCGGCGCTCCCGGGCAGCACCGCCGCGGCCGCATGGCTCCCGTGTTGGCATCCCCGCCGCTTGTGCGCCGCTCCGGAGGGCGGCGAACGGAGAGTCCCGGCTGGGACCTCCCCTCACACTCTGGCGGCTTCCCCTCCCCGGCTCGCTACACAAACCCCCCGGGGGTGAGAAAGCGAATGACGAGGCACATTCCTCAGCCTATGCCTGAATAAGGGACGTCACATTCTTGTGACCCCCGACCCCATTGTTTTGAATCAAAATTCTTTGGCACCTTTTTGTATTGATCAATTTTTCTTGACACAAATATTCTGTAGTTTGTGTCAAATCTATGCTAATAAAGAGAGTATTGCTATGTTGTCTTGTTCCTAAGCAACTGAGCCAGACAGACGCGTGAATATTAAAAAATGGTGCTGCAACAATATTTATTTTAGTTACACTTTTTTTGGTGAGAAAACCAAAAAAGAAGCCATGAGGATAAAATAATAATAATAGGTGTGTCAAAATAAATGAGTGCGTTCCTAGTTAAAGTTCCTTGAACGCCTCAAAAAATGTAAACCGCCCTTTTTTTTGTACTGGGGGAAGTCCAGTCGCAATGCAGCAGACACGTCCACGTCAGAATTGAGCAGTAATAAATGTCATAATAATGCATAGAATTGTGGAGACTGCATAGGGTCAAGTTGTATTTGACCATTTTTTTTAATTTAAAAGTTACTTCATGTTAAAGATTAGATAGCTCTTCATATGAAAAGAAAAAGAAAACGTCTTACAAATGCTAGTGGCACAAAAATGATATCACACTCGTTAATTTTAACTCAATTTGATGAATTATTCTGAAATTACTGTGTCAGTAGTTGGGTTTCCGTCCACCTATTTTTATTCGAAATTTGCAGAAACGCAAAAATAAAACTGAATTGAAACGCTAGAAATTCGAAAAACGGCCCAAAATTTGCACCCAAAAATTTACGCTTAGAGGGGGTGGATTTTGAAGCGTATCGAAAAAAAGGAAAATGCAAATTCTGGCTATAGAAACGGGTTTTAGGAATAACTGCTGACAAGACCGGGTCCACGTGGCACGTTTTGACCGCATACGCAAGCAACGTCGGACGATAAAGTAAGGTATGTTTGTTGGGACGACCAAACAGAAATCTTATTAATAATATTTATATTATAAATAATAATAATATAGTCAATTAATTAAAGAAGCATATATTAATGCTGTTTTAGATGGAAAACAGAAAAGAAACGCTACGGTTTCCCAATCACAAAAGCAAACTCATACGACGTCATCGCACGGTGCAATCGCTTCCTGGACTTTTTCTTCGTCTTTTAAATCACTGGTGGATCACATCTCTAGGGTGTATAGCGCCACCTACAGCCACCCCTCTCAATATTCGCCTGTTGACAAAGTGTACACACAACATGCGGCCAATCAACTCCGCCGTGTGTGGAGTCACCAGAGCAAAGAATCCTAAACAAGTCGGATTTCCTCCCTCCATTCCCCACAAGCATTCCTCCCCCCTCCCTCCCTCATCTCCCCCCTTCCCAATCGATGTCCTGGTCTGAACTCTCGCTCTCGCGCCCAGACAGCCGGAGTAATGCCCAACGTGCCGGCTCGTCATAATCTCTCAGCGGGGCGAATTAGACACTACGCACACGCCGTTACCAATGGAAAGAACAGAATGTGTATTTAAATATTTTTGCACCTTGGGTACATACATACGTACATACATACATACATATGTAACGGACAGATATACAACTTTTTTTTTTCTCGGGGGGGATTTCGCGTCACAAAAAAACCACCAAACAACAACGAGACCACAGAACAGAAAGGAGAAGAGAGAGAGAGTGAAAGAAGGCCCACTCGTTAGGACCCCGCAGACACGCACACATGCATGACGACCGTCACGCAAGCACACACACATACGACTCTTTGGGGACCTCCGGGCGGGGTTAAGACAGCAAAAGACAGGCGGAGGAGAGCATGTACGAGAGTATGTACAGATGCTGGTGTCTCAAGAAGAGCGGGGGGGGCGGTTCCACGCCAGGAGGGGGCGACGGGCGTTTTCAAAGCGTGCACAGCGGCAAGAGGCGGGAACAAGGGGGGGCGCGGCGGGAGAAAGAAAGCGAGGGAAATAAAAAAGCAGAGTCCAACTTGCATGATTGTTGGTGCACATGCGTCAGTCGGCGTGTGTGTGTTCGCAGGTTGATCTTGATTGTCAATGCCGGAGAATTAAAGCTTTACTGTCCCCAAAAAAGATGGCAGCTAAAAATTCTTACCCTTTCAAGCCTTCCACAAAGAAGAAGTCAAAGCGTACAAAAGCGAGGGAATAAAACGAATGCTTGAAAAAGCGCAGATCGAACGCACCTGCAGGCACAAGAGGGACGACAAGGGAGAAAGAGGAAGTAAGTAGAAAGTTAGAAAAAACAACGCAAGTGGTTGCGTCTTGGTCAAGATTGACTTGTCGGCCTCCATCTAAAAAGCCGTTCACAGCAGCCAGAATCTTAAAACTTTGAGGTGGACTTGCCCTGAGAGTGCTTACGTGTCATCCAAAAAGAAAACAGGGTTATCTATCAAGTCACGAGGGGGGGAAACTAGAGATAGACCGATATGGCTCTTTCAGGGCCGATACCAATTATTAGTAGTCAAGGAGGCCGATAATCGATATTTCAAGCCGACATTCATTTTCAGTAAAAAGAGGGAAAAAACATTGGTGTCCAAAAAATTTAAATACAAATGCCAATCTTGACAGCTTGCTAATTGAACAATTTTTCAGACTTTTCAAAATGTAGATTTAGATTTAAAAAATAAATAAAAATAAAATCTTATCTAGCTGAAGCAACCCCCTTCGCTCCCGGCTGTTTTGGCAAGGCCTACAGAATATTGTGTTCTATTGCTATAAACATGGAACTAGGGCTGGGCGATATAACCCAAAAATAAAACCTCGATATTTTCAGTCATTCAGGACAGTTTTAATTGATTTTAATCTAATAAACCCCCCAAAAACTTTCAGAAGAAAGAAAGATAAGAGTCTCTTCTTTCATCAGGAAAAAAACGATATTTGTATCTGTTTCCGTTTTAGAATATAGCTCTTTATAAATGACTGACCTGCTGTTGTTACAAGCTGGTCACGCTGAAGCCGTCGTCATGGCCCTGGTCCAGAAGCTGGCACAGCACTCCGCCTCCCTGCTGCGACGGGTAGCGGTGCCCCATGGCTTGGCAGGAAAGCTGGGACAGCGAGTAAGCGCCGGAGTCCTCATCCAGTGCGCTTTTCGCGTATGGCGGCGGCGTCAGGAGGCCCTGGCGCGCCATCAGCTCCTGCTTGTGGGCGGCCGCGGCGCCGCACTCGTCATAGAGCGAGGGAGCCGAGTGGGCGGCGGCCTGCGTGGAGTGATGGGGATGATTGTTGGCGTGCGCGTGTGCGAGGGCGTTGCCGGCGTACGCTTTGGCGTGGGAGCTCAGGTGATGCGGCGGGTCGTGAGCCGGCGGGTTCATGTGCGCGTTGGGGCTCGCCAGCAGGTTCCCGTGACTGTTGGCGTGCGGACTCGTGTGCGGGTGGGTACTCGGGCTGGGGGTGCTGCTGTGCGACGTTTGTCCGTACCAGTAGGGCGAACCGCAGTAATTGGGGGAGTCGTACTGCGAGAACGGCACTTCTTTGGGAGGGGGCCGGTATGAGGGGCTCATTGCCGAGCTGCAGTGCGGCGTTACCCGCGGTAGAGGGGAGCAGGATGGGGAGAAGTTCCTGGAGTGAGCAAGGTGGTAGGACTGGGGTTTGGCGGGGTAAGGGGGAGATGACACACCTGGTGACAGGGAGGAGGAGGACTCCCCGGGGTACAAGGCTGGATATCGCTCCTCAGAAGATGGCGTGGAGGGGTGGGCGGAATAAGGGGAGGGGTACTCGCAGGGATCCTGGAGGTAACTGGAAGGGGGTGCGGAATTGGGAGTCGCCAAAGGAGAGAGGCTGCTACTGTCCCCGCTGTAATAGTCCAAACCCTCCTGGAACAATCCAGAAGCCTCCAGACCTGAAGAAGCTGCAGCAGCTTTCCCCCGGGCTTTGGATCCCGTGAGACGCTCTCTCGAGCCCCCGGACACGCCCCCTCTGCCTCCTCTAGACCCTCGACCGCGTCCACCGGCTCCTCCTCGCTTAGGGGTGAGTGTTGGCGAAGGACTGGACGGGGAATCCGAGTGCAAAACAGAGCCCCCTTCTCTTTCCGGCTGCTCGGTCCGTTTCCTGCGCCCCCGGCCGGGCTTGCTGGTCCCACCGCCCTGGAAGAGGACGTTCTGGCTCCAGTTGTAGGACGGCGCCGAGGCGCTCTCGTGCCAGTCGATCATCAGTTTTTCCAGGCTGGACAGGCTGGACTGAGCCCCTTCCCCACTGGCTGTTTCGCTCTGCTTGAAGACTCCCCCCATGGAGGGGGGTCCACTTCCAGCGGCTCCTGAGCCAGGATGCGAGCTGTCGGAAGAGGACTCCGACAGACTCTCAGGGAAAGAGGGTCTCTTGGCCTTCTGCGGCGTGTAGTTGGATATGTCCAGGATGTCCTTTGATTCATTGGAGCCGTATTCGTGGTAAGCGTGAGGCCCAAAATTGTCTGCGGACCATCCACTGTAACCTTGTCTAGAAAAGAATCACAAGGTTATAAATGAGAAAACGGGATATGGTTTTTAGTTGTATGGTTTCTCAAAGAGACGTACCTGAAGCTCCACTGGTTGCTGTTGTACTGTTTGTAACACTCTGGCGAGGATGAGGAGCTAAAGGGGCTGCCTTTGGCCACCGTCATGAACCCGCCACCTGGAGACGTGGGCCCTGCGGAGGGACTTCCCCCGTAGCCCTTCCTGGCCTCCGCCTGGTAGCCGGAGTAGCCCACCTGACCGCGGTTGTTAACTCCGGTCTTGCCAACGCCGCTGTAGGAAAAACTGCAGTCCGAGGATCTCTGCGGCCCCACGCAAGAAGACGCGGCGTAGGCCGGAGAGTAGTGTCCGTAGCCGGCGGAGTGGGCGGAACTGGGAGACTGCGAGAGGGACGGAGGATTGGATTTTGGATACGTGGAAGGGGTGGGGGACATTTGAGTCTGGCTGGCGTAGTTGTAAGGAGGCCTGGCAGAGGAGCAGTGTGTCTGCATGGGACCATCCGCCGTAGAACTTGCCCCGTTGGCCCCCCATTTGGACATGGCTGGGGACCACCGCTGAGCAGTTGCTTCATAACCGTGACCGGATGAAACTTTGCGCGTGTTTGATTGTGAGATATCCAAAAGTTCCGATGAGTCATCAGAGTCCAGCAAGGATCGGAAATATCCCGCAAACAGACTTTGCGAATCCTCCCCCGTTTGCCGGACCCCTCTGCTACCGCGGCCGTAGGAACCCCTCCTGCCGACCTCGCAGGAGGAAAAGCCCCCCCTCGTAGATCCGCAGATCTGGTACCGTTTTTCAGTGTCTTCCTCCCCCCAGCCCCCAGAACCATTGGGCCATTCCGGTCCCATGCAAACCCCTTCCCCTTTTAATGTGCCATTTTTCCTCACGCGCTTTTTTCTGACTGTTTTCTCCCCGCCGGGCTCGGTTCCGACCACACCCCCTCCTCTGCCCACACCCCCTACACCCTTCCCCCTTTTTCTGGGTAATCTGTGCTCAGAGAGAGGACTCAGTTTGCGCTTCTTGCCAATAGCTTCAAAGAACTCACAGAAGGTGCTCTTATTGTGCTCGCCGGCCCCAGCGCCCCCTGCAGGACCCCCACCCCTCCCACAGCCCCCTCCTCTGCTGCCCCTAGGCCGCCTGGATCCAGTGAGCCGGTGCAGCAGGGTTGATATTCCCGGGTTGTCCGAGGGGGTGTGGAAGCTCTCCGGCTCGCTGGGTGTCCAGCAGCGAGGGGGCGAGCATCGGCCAGTGGTGGGCGGTTGGCGGTTCAAGAAGGCCAGTTTGGACAGGACGTCCCCATACTCGGTCTTCACGTCATTTGTGTCCCCGACATAGGACGGATAAGGGCAAGGGAGTTTAGTCCGCCTCCGCCTCCGGGGTTTCTTGAGCAGGTCTCCGTCGCCACAAGCAGCAGGACCCTCCACGGGTATCAGGAGCACCGGCTGCTTGGGCGGCCGCCCCCGCCTGCGCTTCACGATAAGCGGCAGCTCTCCAGGTGGGAACATGACCATGACGCTTTTGCCGTTGTTCTTCATGCGGAGGAGCGCCGTGGGTTCCTTGACCACCTCCGGGCCCTCCGCAGTCCCGCCCCTCTCGGGTCCCGTGATTGTCTCCAAATTGGAGATCTTGTAGCTCTTCTGCCGCCGTCCGAGGTTGACGGGAATCCGAGCCACCTTGACCACGATCCTCCTCACCTGCGCAGCACAGAAAAAGTCTCAAACACAGGAAGGGAAAAGTTGCCTCGACAGCAGTTCCAGACATGCAAAACACTCATTTAGCACCACAAATGTAAAGTAACTCACTCCGACAAACCGTCCACACTTGCGGCCATTGGGAGAGAAAATCTGCACTTCCTTTTTCACGAGTGGTGCCGGCATGGCGGGCGGTGGCAGATAAGCGGCACCGCACTGCAGGGCGGCTTGTGCGGCCAGACGCCGTCTCATGACACTTTTAGGACCGGGTTTCTGGACCGACTTGGGAGCGGGCCTCGAGCGAGATTTAGGTCCAGGTTTGTGCCCGAGTCTGGGTCCAGGTTTTGGGGGTGCTTTGGGGACGGGTTTGGGTACGGTTAGTGCGAGAGGAACGTCTGCAGGGTAGGAAGCTGCGGGGGTGACGGCCTCGGCGGACGGCTGCTCCTTTTTCGGGACCACTTGCTCCACCTGCTCCTCTTTAACCCTCCAGATCTCCTCACAATGTTCTACCGCCTCCTCATCCGCTCTCTCCTTCTCCAGCCTCCTGTCGCTGTCCTCCGGGATTCGGCGCAGGCGGGAGGATTTGCGCACATGACAGGGGAATCGGGAACGTCCGGAGCTGCGCAGCGCGTACTTCCTCTCGGCCTCCACAACTAGCGGTGCCGAGCCCGCGCTGGGGCAAACATTTGCGCTTAGATCCATTTCTGAAGCGAGGGTCCGCCCCGGATGATTGCCAAGCGCTAAAGACAAGGACTGAGGTGACGTCGTGCTTCGAGTTCTGGACGGTTGGACCTCCAAAGAGACCAAAGTGGCCTGAGAACGCGTCTGCGTGTCTACGTGCGTTTGCATGCCTCCCGTTGGCTCGGCGCCGGTCGCCGGCCGCCTCGCTGGGTAGGCGCTGCGGGTGGACGCCGTTGGCCAGCGCGGGGGCCGCGGAGGAGGGGTCGGCGGTCACCGGCGGCAGGTCATCGTGAGCCGGGAGCCCTGCGGTCCAGAGCTCTGGCCCTTTGCCGACGCGGCCCACCAGACCAGCAGTTTGTCCAGGGTGCAAATGTGCGGGAAGACCACTCATCCAGTGGACGCGCTCGCTCGGGTGCGCCTCGATTTTGATGTCCTCGACAACTCGTCAAGAAGATTCGAAGACCTGAAGATGCAAACATGTCGTCAGTCACGTCCTTTCCTCAAATAGTCGCTTTGTAAGTCGGCAGTTGTGTCGTCGATTTAAGACAAAAGTAAGTGTGATTACAGGAGTTCAACGACATTTCTGTTGTAGCGATAGAACAATGTTTTTTTCAAGCCGATACCGATTATTAGTAGTCAAGGGGACCGATAACCGATATATCAAGACGATATTAATTGGCAATAAAAGAGAAAATATTAGCGTCAGAATTTGAAAAAAAACCTTTTAATTTTAAACATGACAAAAGACAGTTTTGTTAAAAAAAAAAAAAAAAAAAAAGGGTCATCAGCATGTGTTCCAAAATTTCAACATAATTTCTTACTTTTATTTTTAAAAATATAAAGTGTAGGGAAGCATCATTATTTCCAAAGTGGAAACTTAAATAGATCCATAAATGAAAAGTTGTCTTTATCTGACTGAGCGACAAAGGAATGCAAATGTAGCTGATTTGGAGTTTTCGTCAGGGTCCGTAAAAAGGTTTCAAAAGATCTTTGCAGACAGCGAAAGATGGTCTGAATATGTTTGAAAATACTTTGCGACAAGTAAAAACGGTCTGTGAACGTCTCACAAATCCTGATCAAAACCCGAAATTTGCTACGTTGGCAAGCATTCGCCGCTCAGCGAGAGGCCAGCTTTATCGGCCTTCAGATTCGGAAAAAGGCCGATGCCAATATTTGTCAAAATGTCAAATATCGGCACCGATAATCGGCACGGTAATAGAGCGATAATCAGTCTATCGCTATTCTGTTGCTAACCAAAACAGCAGCATCAAACATGCAAAAGATATTCCCTGTCTAGCATTAAAATGAGTTGAGATGTGTTCACCCTGCAATGTTGTGATTATTTGGTTGCTCCACAATGTTGTGCCTCAATGTAAAACAGTTCATTAACTTTTAAACTCCATTCTCGCTTAAAATGAATTGTAACAGTTTAACAGTCCTTTAAAAATGGAAAGTCCTCCTACTCGAACGGACGCCTACCACCAGCTGCAGGTGAGTAAATACTCAGTCTATAAAACAACAGGGTTTTTTTTTTATACATCGTGCGACATAATACATTTCATTTGATGATGCATCCCGCCCACGTCGCAGCACGACAATTAGTCCCGGACTTACCATTCACGTCCCACTCGGGCGCTCGGCGCCGTCGGCTCGCCGGGCTGATTCGGATTCCGAGGCTCACCTCACTCTGTCTGCCCGGCTGGCGGAGTTCCGCAGGGGATCAGTGGGTCATCAATACTGCAGTGGGCAACGGCAGCAGCAGAAACTCGCGCACTTTGGCTCTCTCCAGCCGCATCCCCTCTGCTCCTCAACTTGCCCATGCTAGCTGAGAGGGGGAGAAAAGAGGAGAGCTGAGGGCAGGGGGCAGGGGCAGGGGCAGGGGCAGGGGCAGGGGAGGGTGACGGTGGGGTGACCATATTCCCATTTCCCCAAAAAAGGCGACACTTGCACCGACCGGCCTTGCAATTGTGCTACCAGTCACAGTTACTTCACCTCTTATTAGTCACGCAATGCCAATCGGACACCTTCATGGATTTAGAAAACCCCCGGACGGCCGAAAAGAACCTAAGAAAATAGTCGGTCCTCTAAAAAGAGGACATTTGCTAATGAAGTGGGGCAAAGTAATAAAAAGGAAGAGAATAAGCAGAGGTGGCAAATCCAGGTCCAGAAGGTAAAAACCCTGCCACAGTTTGGCTTTAGCCACTGGTGCTAGCCAGCTAGTTATCTCCCTAGCAAGTAAACGAGCATCATGGGAGCTAGCTAGCTAGCTAGCTAGCACCTGGGTCTAAAGCCAAACTTTGGCGGGAAGTTTGATTTTAGCCCCTGGTGCTAGCTAGCTAAATATCTCCCTAGCAGCTAAGTGGGCATCATGGGAGCTAGCTAGGGAGTTAGCTAGCTAGAACCTGGGTCTAAAGCCAAACTTTGGCGGGAAGTTTGATTTTAGCCCCTGGTGCTAGCTAGCTAAATATCTCCCTAGCAGCTAAGTGGGCATCATGGGAGCTAGCTAGGGAGTTAGCTAGCTAGAACCTGGGTCTAAAGCCAAACTGTGGCACGGAGTTTGGCTTTAGCCACTGCTAGCACCAGTGGGAACTAGGGATAGAGTAAAAATACTTTTTTTTGGTGGTCATTTTTGGCCATTGATGGGCTAACGTGGCTGTAAAATGGCAGCAACTAGCTGGAATGTTCTATTAATTTCCACCATGCTGCCAAAATGAGCTGCAGTAGATATCGCAAAGTTTGAATTTTCTATTTTTCAATGTTGCCGGATCGACGAGGAGCAAAGTCAAGTTTGGGAATCACTATTTTTAAAAACTTCCCAAATATGTTGCTGGTTTTTACATGAAATGTAATTAATTGAGGTCTTTCTGCCTAAACGGGCTGCGGTAGAACTCAGAATGGAAGAATCAGCTTTGTTGTTGTTGTTGTGTTGTGTGAATACAATAGCAGCCACCAGGGGGAAGCAAAGGGGCGATGAGGATAGAAGTGCAAAGCGGATGAAGACATCAAGGTGACAGCAGGAATGATGAGAGTGTGTGTGTGTGTGTGTACACGTGTGTGTGTGTGTGTGTAGGTCACATGTGCACGCCTTCAAACCCGCAACGGCGTCCACAGCACAACACCTCTGCATCTCCCTCACCAACATATGGCCGTGATTAGTGAGGAAGCAGCATGAGAGGGGGAGACGGGTGAGGGGAGGAGGGAGCGAGGCAGTCGAGGAGGGAGGGGGAGTGGCCTGCATGTGTGAGAAAGAAAGTACGAGGCCAAATGTGGAAGATTGCTTTAAATTCACATCAAAAAGTAAATTTCAAGAAAAAAAAAATTGGCCTTTAAAATTTGATTTTGTTGTTTAATTGATGGGGGAAAAAATGGATAAAAAATAATCGATTCATGGTTCTATGAATCGATATCACGCTCATAAAGAAACATCGATTCCATATCGATTATTCGATTTTCAAAACCCAGCATTGACTTTGAGAAACCACCATCAACATTTGTGGCGATTTTCTGACAGGTCACAGACCAAACTCAATCTTAACTCATTTTTTACAATGTCAATTTGAAATAATGTTCTGTTTTGGAATATAGGCATTGAATTCTAATTTTAAAAAATGGTTGTTGTGTTTTATCTGCTTTGATTCCATTCGACAAATTAATCAATTATTAAAATAATCTTTACGAACATTTCTCTCTATTGTGAAGTTAAATAAATACTAAAGGACAAAGTGCTGTAAATCAGTGAAATGTTCTGCCTCTAATTCATGTCTTGAACGCTACTTTAGTCATTTTCATTTATTTTTTTTATCAATCGGCTAATTAATCGGTCATTGGAATTTGATTCTGGCAAATATCGGCATCGACCTCAAAAAGTCCCTGGGTCGGACCCTTGTACACTCCTCATCCTCACGCCGACTTTCATCCTCCATCCTCTAATTAACAGCATTCATTCATTAATCATCCTTCTGACCCGTGTGTGTGTGTGTGTGTGTGTGTGTGTGTGTGTGAGAGCCTGAGAGACAAACACATGCTTTAATTAAACACACACACTCTCTCTGCACCCTGTGAGTGACACACGGCGACGACGCGCACACACACACGCGCAAATATGCCGCAACAGCTTCATCCACCCACTCACTCCGCACGCGTCCCCATTTGCACATAAAGACAAACACACAAGGACACACATGCAAATACGCGCGCGTGCGTGCACGATTCATTGTTGAAAGACTTTTTGGCATCCAATCGGCGCCCAATCCCGTCAAAATCATCTTCGTTCGCAGCACTTGTGTGTTTGTGTGAAAGCACGCACAAGAGTTTGGCCTGATGCCCCCCAAAGAAACTGCACACTCCTCGCATCCGTCGGAGACGCACACGCCTGCCAGCAGTGCTCAATGAGGACCCAAACGTTGTTGTGTGCGCGTGCACGTGCACGTGCGCGTCTTCCTGGGTGTGTTTGCAGAGCACTCGCAGAGCTCCAACGGGTGTGCGGTTGTTGCTAAGAGACAGGCAGCAGCATGGAAACAGTATGGGGAGGTGGAAGGGAGGGGGAGGGGCGAGTAGGGGGGGGGGGGGTAAGATGGGGGAGAATGGATCCGAGGTCACCGGGGGGGAAACGGGAGGAGGCAAAGATGTGGGTCAGATGGGTCCGTGGAGACTTGAGGGACAGCGTGTGTGTGCGCGGCGTGACGTCGACCGAAGATGACGACGTGAGTATGGAAGCCACACCCACGCAACACTCCTGGGATTTGATTGGCTAAAAGTGGCTGAGGTTTACAAGTTATAGTGCCACCTGTTGCCCTGGAGTGCGCATGGCAGCCTGCAGATGACTTTATATGATCAAGACAAATTATTAGGTACACTTGCCTTTGCCGACTGACTTGCTTCAGGTAAAAATAAAAAAAAATGAAAAGGTGACAAAACATTACGATTAGTGCTACAACGATTAATCGAATGATTGGATTACATAAAAAGGTTGAAGCAACATCTCAGGGATCATTTAATGTTACTGTTTTTGTGTTTAATGATTTATAATCAACTTTTATCCAAGTTAGGGCTGCCTGATTATGAAGAAAATATTCATCACGATTATTTTGGTAATAATTGAAATCACAATTATTTTTGGGTACAAAACAAGAAAATGTTTAAATGTAAAAAATATTAAGACAAATACAATTCTTTGCAAAATGCAAGTTCCTTTTGGATGAAACACATTTATTCAATTATTATTTTATTTATTTATTTATTTATTGTTAATTCATTTTAAAATATAAAAAACAAAAAAATTAGTATGAATAATCTTTTTTTTTTAACGATTATGCTGATTTTGTAATTGTAGAGTGTAATAATTGAAATTGTAATTGAATTTCGATTAATGGCACAGCCCTAATCTGATTACTCGATTAATCCAGTGGATAATCGGTAGGCAAGGTTCAACACTGTACAATTTTTATCAATAAAAATGATGAACCTCAAATCGTTTTTGGCTTTTCACCCCAAATATTTTGAGTTTTATCTTTGTCTTATCTTTTATCTTATCTTAATTTGATCAAGACATTATACAACACATCATGAATATGTCATGATTGAAACGTATCATATGATTATCAGGGATGGGCGAGTACCGATACCGGGCCAATACCAGCCTTATTTTAAGGTATCGTACTCGCGACGAAGGCCGATACCAATAGGTCTTCCTTAAAAATAAGATGTCTTTGGTTTAATAGAAATGTTATGGCTCAAAAGTACTGCTAGTATCGATAACTCGGCATCAGAGAATACACAAGCGTTTAGTACTAGTACAGGTATCGGTCTGGAAAAAAAGTGGTATCGAACATCCCGACAAACTTTGAAAGTCTATCATCAAATAGAATGAAAGAGCAACGAAGGACGACAGAAATGAGTCAACGATGACTGTTGATGTGCTGAAATCAGAAGATTTGGACAATTTTCAATGACTCGATTATTCAAATAGTTCCACTTGATTAATTTCGACAGCTCTACAATGAACGGCCATCTGAGACGGCCCAAATCCTCGTGTCAGTCGTCAATGAGTGAATCAACAAATCGAGCAAAACTTTTTTGTTGTTGCCGCCTCCTGTGACTTTCTAAAAACGATGAAGCGAGTCACCGCCCTGCAGTTGCGTTTTACATGAATTCCTGAATTCCTGCGAGGCCTTGAAGGCACCTGAACGCGATTGGTTCTTGCAAAGCGGAAAACTGCAAAGACGTCGGCAGCGAGACCGCAACTGAAAACGTATCAACGACATCATCCATTATTTGCATCCACGACAAACCATGTGAATTTGTGCAACGCCGACTCTCGTCATCCTCACACCTGCTTGCCCGCCTCACGCTCTTACATCCCCCCAGCTGCAGGAAGTTGCTAACGATGCTGGTGATGAGCAAACAAGCGTGCGTGCGTGCGTGCGTGCGTGCGTGCGTGCGTCTGGCGTCGGCGCAGGGACGAGCACATCAAGCGCACGCGCCGGCAAACACAAAAGACGAGGCAGGTGGCAAGAGGACGTCAACGCAAACGAGAAACTCAGCCAAGGACGCACACACGGGGGAGTGCGGCCCACCTCCCCCGTTTGTGAGGAGCTACAACGCGGTTATTTTAAGACACGGAGGACTCTATCACCCCTTCCTCACCCGCTCCTCACTCTTCATCCTCACTGTTACCCCCCCACTCTCCCTCCCTCTCCTCATCTTCAACTCAGCCTGACAGTTTCCTGCCGCTCTCCTACAGGCAGCTTCCTGATTGTCGCCCCGATGTTGGGGGTGGGGGGGGGGGGATTAGATGTGTCACATGACCAGCCACCATCTGGGAATGACTGCGAGTACATGCAGAAAATCGTGCTCAGGTACGACACGTCCAAGTACAGTACGAAGCAACTATGCACAAGCACAAAAACAAAACAAATAAAGGTTTGGTGATTACAAAAAAAAAATGATGGAAATGATTTTTCTAATAATAAGACACACAAATAAATCCACACTCAGACAACCACAATAAATAAAATAAATACAAAGATTTGAAACAATTCAAATCTATAATAATAAAAAGAAATATTAAAATCAAAAATAAAATACTGAAATAAGAATAATAACACAAAAAAAATAAAAACAATTCATGGAACAAATAAACTAAAAATAACACTGAAATAAAACAATAGTTATATATTTGATAAAAAAAAAAAAATTCAAAATGCAATATTGAAATATAAAAACACTTAAAAATAAAAAACAAAATAATAAAAATAAGAGAACATAATTCAAAGTAAAATGCTAAAAATAAATAATAATACAAAATAATAAAAATAAATGCATTTAAAAAATTAAAAATTTAAAAATGCACACAAACATGCAGTTTCACTTGCACTCACACATTAAACATATATAAAGTCCAAAAAAAATTAAAAGGCTTTTAAAAAAAAGATTGCGAGTGCGCAAACACGCCGCGAGCTCGAGGGCCCGACTTGCTCCCACGAGAGCCCGACTTGCCTCCGCGAGAGCCCGACTCGCTCCCGCGAGAGCGAGGGGCCCCGCCGCCTCTGCGACCCTGACTTCCTGACTCCTCCTCTTCCTCCTCCGCCCGTTGCCGTGGGAGACGCTGCCGCAGCGCCCGTTGCCGAGGCGACGGCCGCTGGCTGCTCGGGCAACAATGGCCGCCCCGTGAGCGTTGCGGCTGCAGGTGCTAACACCTCGTCACGCACGCACGGGATGGCTTCTGTCTACCTTACACGCACACACGCGGCGCATTCATCCATCTTCCCCCTTTCTCCCTGACAACTCTTCCGCTCTTATCTCCCCCTCCTCCTCTGACAACCTCCTGCTTCCTCTCTCTCTCTCTCTCTCTTCATCCCAGCCTCGCTCGCCCTCTCTTAGAAAGTGTGCTCACTACTCACGTGCACTCACACGCACGCACACACACACCGTATGCAAACATCTCCTGGATGAATCCTTTTCAGGGGTGCACACACTTTCTCTAAGTATGTATGTGTGTGTGTGTGTGTGTGAGAGAGGTGAAATGGGGGAGGGAAAGGTAGAAAAAGGCCTATCAGCAGACCCCTGGCTGCTCTGATGATCTCTTCATAGGGATCATGTGATGACAGGGAAGCTGGATCGCGCAGCGCGTGTGCGCGCGCGCGTGCGTGCGGAGGAGAGTATAGAGAAGAATCCCTAACGAGCCTCGCCTCGGCCCCTCCCTCCTGGCTTCCTCGCCGTGACTGTTTTCAAACGCACGCACAGATGTGTGCGCACGGAATAAGACTTTTTTGTGTGAGCGCACAAAATTCACGACACACTCAGTGTGTGTGTGTGTGTGTGTGTGTCAGACAGCATGTTGAGTGCGCGTGTTTTCCCCGTCTCTCACTCCTCTTTAATAATTGAGCTGATTCTGTCCAGCTTGTTAGGGAGGTACACAGCAGCTTCACACTGGCTGGCTCATCCTCACCCTTCCTCCAGCTCTCCTGTTCTTTGACCTCTGCCTTCCTCCCTCCCTCCCCTTCCTCCCTCCCTCCCTCGCCTCCCTGCCGTCCTCGCAAAGGTGAGAGGTTGAAGTTTCCCTCCCCGCCGTCAGACGTAAACCGGCTGCAACCAGCCCTGCCTGTGAGGTGCGGACGCGGATGCTCGGGTGTGTGCGGTTGACGAGATTCTGTTTGAATCTGGGGGGGGTTGTCAGAGTCTTCATAGTCAAGTGTCACTATGATGTCAAAATCTAGCATGGGAAAGGTTTTTCTTGGCTAAAATTCAGGCAGAGGTGCTCCCAGCACCATTATTATTATTATCATTATTGTTTATGCTTTTGTATTTTTTTTAAACATTTTTTTAATTGTTATTTTTTATTTATTTTAACTATTTATTTATTATTAGGTTGTTGTTTTTTTACCTATTGTATTTTATAATTTTTTGGGGCACAGTTTTTATGTTTATAGTTGGTTTTACTAGATTTAATGTGCATGATTTTAATGTGTAGCACTTTGGAAACACATGTTTATAAAATGTGCTATAGAAATAAAGTGGATTGGACAAAAAGTTAGCAAAGGATTATTATTATTGTTATTGTTATTATTATTATTATTAAAGTGCATGCGTCTGTCAACTTTCACTACTAAAGCAAGTTGCTTTACATCACTGATCTGAACATATGACTGGACAGGCCAAGACTTTTGAGGCCGCCATATTGCTCCTCCCAAGAAACATTTCTCGGATGACGATCCTCTACATTTACGGTATCGAAATTGGAGAACATTTGAGACCGTACTTTGTAGAAACGGCATGATTTAAGAGGTTTTAAATTTGTTAACCTTAAACAAGTGGACTTCAGACATTGTACAACTTGCCTTAAATACATGTACAAATGATATGCTTAACGACGTTTACAGGAGGAAACTTGGATATATATTTTTTTTATTAAAGAATTCTAACTGTAATTCAACAAAAGATGCCTTCGCCAAATATAATATTGGGCTCTAAGGAACTGAGCGCTAAAAGAAAAAGGGGGTCTTCAAAGTAGCACATATCGTCCACTTGTTCATTGTTTTTTTTTTTACTTAAAAATTAGTGACCCCCCGCCACAAACCCCCCCACCCCGCCCTCGGCCTTACACTAACTGCCTACGAGCTGCATATATGTCTCATCTGTACGTATACCATATAGTTTATACAGTAGTCTGCTCGCAAGGTGGGAGGAGCAAGATGGCCGCCCTGTGACTTCAACGGCTTGCACGGGCGTGTATGGGCTATCGGCTATCCAGTCATATACACAGATCAGTGATTTACATGCATTTGTTGCACTCCGCACTATAGGAGATTGTGGATCACGTGACATCTGCAGGCCAATCAAAATTGAACTTCCAAAGTGGAACAAATGATTCCGTGACGCTGTTTGCGACATCCAAAAACGAGAGATCCTATTCTGAACTGTCGTGCAAGTGTAAGCGCGGTCGTAAAATTGGACTAAAACAATGTCAAACGAGTTGGCCGGCAAAATACACTGCTGCTGGTTTTTGAGTGTTTCTGGACTGAATGTTTTGCAGTGTACAATATGTGCCTTTATGTTAGCATCTACTTCAACAACTCATTCATCCAAATGACTTCCAATGGTGTCACAAAAAGCTCAAATGGTCATCATCACACGCTCATCAAAAAAGGTCAAAGAAAAAACGCAAAGTAAGTGCTCAGGGTGCAAGGGCAAGTGCGGGTCACATGACCGACCAAACTAATAAAAATACATTCAATTTCAAATGTTGTTTTTGGCTGAAAATGTCACTAAAAAGATTTGGAAATGAAATGACATGGCGACTGTAAAAAAATATATATTTTGCAACTTTCCAATAAAAACAAACTAAGAAATAAAACATGAAATATTGTTGTAAAAAATAATAAATAAAACAAAAATATTAATAAAATACAAAAAAAGTCAAATATTAAAACAAATTGTAATAAAATAGGAAATAGAATGGAAAATACTTGAGGGGGAAATGAAAATAAAAAATATCATCCAAACGCTAAATGCTTCAGTCTAGTGGCAAAGCAACAAGTGCAGGCACAATAACCCTCAAAAGCCACGTTAGCCAATCAGCAACCTCAAAAAAAAGTGACTGACTTCCAGAAAAAGTTGTTTAACGGAACAGATAATATTGTCACAACTAGCTGCAGTAATTGTCGTTTCCTCTGAGGATAAAGAATATATGCCAGTGTGTGCTGATATACTTGTGTTCAAATATTAGTTGTTTAAAGTTTCATATCTACCACAATAGTGATGCTAGTTTTGTTACCCCATCTATGGTGCTTCACATTATGTGTTAGCATTAAGCTAGCAGACTTTTGTTAAGTTTATGCCATTAAATTAAATACACAAATGTATCTTTGTTTTTTGGCACCATCCAACACCTTGTCACTTAATTTTTACGTTTAGGCTAAATTACCTTCAGAATTTTTAACACAGCAGTAACTTTTTTTTTTTTATATAAACTTCTACGAATCAGCAGGATGCACTGATAGGCCGTGAAAACGGTTGATTGGCGGCGGCGGGCGCAGCACATCCACATGCGTGTGCTGTGGCATCAAACCACACGCCTACAAACTGCAGCAGGGCTCAAACAAAAGCCACTTCTACCACACACGCGCGCGCACACGCACGCACACGCCGCGTGTTAGGTGCACTGACCCCGCCAATGAGGACAGGAGCGACGTCGACGGCGCTACAAGGCCGTTGTCATGACAACTAGTCTCGTTCGCACAGGTAGCGAGCACAATGCTGCTCCTCCGACACGCATTCACTCAAGACTGACAAGACGGCAGCCGCGTGCCAAGTCGGGGGCCATTTCCTTTTCATTCCCACATTCCGAAATATTCGGCATGTCCAAGTAGGATGAGCCAATTGAGAGAGAGAGAGAGAGAGAGGGGGTGAGACATTGTGAGACACTCACACTCACACACACACAGACAGACAGACAGACAGACTGAGCGTCCGTCTGCATACTAACGGAAGCCGCAGCACAGCCAGCGCACGTCTCCGAGGGGCCCTTAAATAACAAACTGTCACCGGCCAGACACTGACATTGACTTCCCTCTCTCGTTCCCTCCCTCCCACTACTCCCTCACGCCATTACACCCCCACCCCCCACCCCCTCCCCATAGCACAGAAAAGAGGTAATAATCACCAACAATGAGCATCTCTCTCCTCCTCTTGCAGCAGCGGAAGTGGCCCTGTTGCCTCTGCAAGATGTGCTGCTGCTGTTGCGTTCTAACATCTGGGGAAGGGAGGGGGGGAGGATGAGGGGGAGGAGGAAAACTCCTGATGATCATGATGATGATGATGAGTGTTTGGAAGCTCGTGTTTTCAAAAACTACACTGGCGTGCATGCATGCATGCAAAAAGTCCCAAAGTCAGCTTAAGTGAACTGTGGAATGTGTCCACATGTTCAAGTGGCACCAGTCAAAATGTAGCAAATTCGTCCAACATGCGCTAACATTCATGATACGTCGCTAACATTCATTATACATACACTATCTGTTCAAGTATGCAGTGGCTACTCACCGACTGGAATGACGGTGCTCAGCGGCGGACCGACGCTTCGCTCCTCGCCCGGCTCGAGGCGCCGCTGCCCGGCTGGCTGCGCAGCATGTCGCGGTCAGCTTGTCCGAGCCGTGAGCGGATCGCGTCGGCGCCCACGGAGGAAGGCAAAGATGGAACCAGTGGAGAAACGATGAGCTGAGTTTCCGTGTTCCTTGTTCGATGAC